>NC_091299.1:45030475-45125475 GCF_038502225.1 Cherax quadricarinatus | reverse complement strand
GTTCTCTCTAGGCTGCAATACTGCTGTATACTGACGGCCTCGTTCAAGGCAGGCCAGAATGCTGAGCTGGAAAGCGTACAGAGAACTTTCACTGCTCGTATAAACCTAGAGAAGCATTTGAACTACTGGAAATTCGTGAAGTTCCTTGAACTGTACTCCTTTACTGCACGTATAAGTTCTGTCAAGCACCTTAACTACTGGGAACGCTTGGAAGCACTTGACTTGTACTCGTTGGAACGCAGGAGGGAGAGATATATCATAATCTACACTTGGAAAATCTTGGAAGGAATGGTCCCAAATCTGCACACAGAAATCACTCCCTACGAAAGTAAAAGACTGGGCAGGCGATGCAAAATGCCCCCAATAAAAAGTAGGGGCGCCATTGGTACACTAAGAGAAAACACCATAAGTGTCCGGGGCCCAAAACTGTTCAACAGCCTCCCATCAAGCATTAGGGGAATTGCCAATAAACCCCTGGCTGCCTTCAAGAGAGAGCTGGACAGATACCTAAAGTCAGTGCCGGATCAGCCGGGCTGTGGCTCGTACGTTGGACTGCGTGCGGCCAGCAGTAACAGCCTAGTTGATCAGGCTCTGATCCATCGGGAGGCCTGGTCATGGACCGGGCCGCGGGGGCGTTGATCCCCGGAATAACCTCCAGGTAACCTCCCTGGAACGTAGGCGAGAAAGATACATTATAATCTACACTTAGGATATTTTGGAGGACTGGTTCCAAATGTACACCAATGAAAAGCAGGGAAGTGACGAGTACACTGAGAGAACTAAATAAGTGTAAGGGGACGAAGACTCTTCACTGCTCTCCATTCTTTCACATGGGTAATTACCAACAAGCCTCTGGCTGTCTTCCAGAGGAAGACGAGCTGTAACGTTAACGTTGACTTGCGAACAGCTGGTAACAAGAGCTTGGTCAGTCAGACTAGCAACCTGGGAAACAGTCTCAGAGCGGGCTGCGAGGGCGGTGACCCCCGAAATCGATTCCAGGTAGATTCCAGGTAGACTGCAGGTAGACTCATACTCTTGCACAGTAAGACTTGAGAAATGTAAATGAAGTGCTGACCACGACAGTGAAGGAAAGGACTACAGAGGCAGTCTTTTCTGCACTACCTTTAAGTTAATTATAACTGTTATATTAACGGAAGTCACTAAACTGGTAAGGTGAAAGACGTAACGGGCGGGAAACTCCAGATATAGTATACTAGAAGGAATGCTCACGAAATTTAACTTCAGTAATCGGAGAATCGATTGAGACTAAACAAAGAACTATCAGACACCCTGGGAAACACTCCTGAGCACTCTAAACCTTCAACAGTGCTTGGAAGAGCTGAAGACAGAAGCATACAAGGTTTGTGAAAAATATATATATCGCTGAAACAGACTAAAACAATGCCAGATGTAGAAACAGATCATAGACAAATAAAGTGTTTCCAGCCTGCTGAAAAATGTGATTGTTAGAGCGAAGAAATAACTTTTGCTGAAAGGTCACCACCAACTTAGAAAAAAAATATATTAAGCTTTCCTGTTAGACGGAAGAAGCACAGAGTGAACAAGATCTGCACAGTGTCATAACAACACACTGGAGCCAGAGATATGGCAGAATAAACCCAGTGAAAAACGGGCGCCTTGGACGCGATAAGAGAACATTGTATCAACATCCGTAATCCCAGACTATTTACCACCCCACTCAAGATTTCAGAAACATTGCTGAGACAAATATAGAAGTTTTCAAGAGGAAATTGGACAGGTTCCTCCACCATGTGCTGGATCAGTCAAAATGTGGTGGATATGTGAGCCAGCGGGCCACCAGAAGAAACAGCCTGATTCATCAGGCAAGTACCAGGCGAGCCTGGCTCGGGACGGGCTGCCAGGAGTAGAAATGTTGCTGTTAGAGTAATGGGCGAGACAGGAAGCAGTGTTGCTGTTAGAGTAGTGGCGAGACAGGAAGCAGTGTTGCTGTTAGAGTAGTGGCGAGACAGGAAGCAGTGTTGCTGTTAGAGTAGTGGCGAGACAGGAAGCAGTGTTGTTGTGAGAGTAGTGGCGAGACAGGAAGCAGTGTTGCTGTGAGAGTAGTGGCGAGACAGGAAGCAGTGTTGTTGTGAGAGTAGTGGCGAGACAGGAAGCAGTGTTGCTGTGAGAGTAGTGAGCGAGACAGGAAGCAGTGTTGCTGTGAGAGTAGTGGGCGAGACAGGAAGCAGTGTTGCTGTGAGAGTAGTGGCGAGACAGGAAGCAGTGTTGTTGTGAGAGTAGTGGCGAGACAGGAAGCAGTGTTGCTGTGAGAGTAGTGAGCGAGACAGGAAGCAGTGTTGCTGTGAGAGTAGTGGGCGAGACAGGAAGCAGTGTTGCTGTGAGAGTAGTGGCGAGACAGGAAGCAGTGTTGCTGTGAGAGTAGTGGCGAGACAGGAAACAGTGTTGCTGTGAGAGTAGTGGCGAGACAGGAAGCAGTGTTGCTGTGAGAGTAGTGGGCGAGACAGGAAGCAGTGTTGCTGTGAGAGTAGTGGGCGAGACAGGAAGCAGTGTTGCTGTGAGAGTAGTGGCGAGACAGGAAGCAGTGTTGCTGTGAGAGTAGTGGCGAGACAGGAAACAGTGTTGCTGTTAGAGTAGTGGCGAGACAGGAAGCAGTGTTGCTGTGAGAGTAGTGGGCGAGACAGGAAGCAGTGTTGCTGTGAGAGTAGTGGCGAGACAGGAAGCAGTGTTGCTGTGAGAGTAGTGAGCGAGACAGGAAGCAGTGTTGCTGTGAGAGTAGTGGGCGAGACAGGAAGCAGTGTTGCTGTGAGAGTAGTGGCGAGACAGGAAGCAGTGTTGCTGTGAGAGTAGTGGCGAGACAGGAAACAGTGTTGCTGTGAGAGTAGTGAGCGAGACAGGAAGCAGTGTTGCTGTGAGAGTAGTGGGCGGGACAGGAAGCAGTGTTGCTGTGAGAGTAGTGGCGAGACAGGAAGCAGTGTTGCTGTTAGAGTAGTGGCGAGACAGGAAGCAGTGTTGCTGTGAGAGTAGTGGGCGAGACAGGAAGCAGTGTTGCTGTGAGAGTAGTGGCGAGACAGGAAGCAGTGTTGCTGTGAGAGTAATGGGCGAGACAGGAAACAGTGTTGCCTGGCTGTTATGTTTTCTGCTACGACTGGACTTGTTACTGTCACTGTTACTGTAACAGATCGTCATGTTAAGAGCGTTACTTTACTTAAAACATATCCGTACGTGTGTTTGTGAATATTGCACACTTCTGCACTTTCCCGACCACCCTCACAGCTGTGTTACAACCAGGGCTGTTCTCTCCCCACGTTTATGTATTTTAGGTTACGTTACGTTACTGTAACGCTAATTAATTTCAGCTTCGCCCCTTCCCCCGTGTCATCCGCAAATAACCACGAGAGAATTAATATTATGTTCACAAAAGAGCTATACCCACACGAGCTAAAAGTGCGAAGAACAGCGTGAAGGAAAATGTTGGTAGCGCTGGACGGACTGCGTCGCAGACCCGACGCAGTCCGATGAGGATTGAGTGAGGGTAATTAAGTGGTCGGTAATTAGTGATGTTTATTTGGTTAGGATAGATGAAGGCGTCAAGTGTATGTAGCGCCCCTCCCTCACTGTACTGTGAGGACAATCATTGTCCTCTCCTCCTTGTGATAGAATCATTGTCCTCCTGTACCCACTCAGTGAATATCGTGCAGATATAAACGCTTTCTGGTAAGGCTTCGCTGTCTCCTTATCAACACTGGTCGGCTTATTAGGTTTAGAGCCTATACACCTCATTATCTGGGGCCTTTAATGTCATCCCACAGTCACTGAGAAACCACTGATAGTGTTCCATTTCACAAAGGTGGCAGTAAATAAATTGCGAAAAAAAACTATATGCCAACAGCGCTAACTTGACACATGAAAATCTTTGAATGGGTTTTGGGAAGCAAGACTCAATCACATGGAATGACAACAGTTACATACTCCAGGGCAACATGAGTTTAGTGCAGGTCACTCTTACCTTTCACAGCTGCTAGATCATAACAATGTTGTCCTGGATGCTCTGGAAGACAAACTAAATGCTGATGTATTGTACACTGATTTTACAAACATCTTCGACAGGTACGACCATGGTGTGACAGCGCACAAAATGCCTGCAAAAGGAATAACTGGTAAAGTGGGCAGATGGATATTTAATAAATAAAACTCAGAGACTAGTAGTAAACATTGAAAGTCGGAGGCTGCCACAGTGAAAAGTTCTGTTCCTCAAGGCTCAGTACTCACCCCACTTTCTGTTTCTCATTTTTATATCCGATACTGTCAAGAATACAAATCATAGCACAGTAGCATTCTTGCTGATGACGCCAGAGTATTACGAGAGGCGTCCGTTGAAAACAGCAAATCTTCAGGCAGATATAAATAAAGTCTTCTAGTGAGGTTCAGGCAACAGTATGCTTAACAATGACAAGTTTCAGTTGTTCCACTATGGAAGAATGGAGGAAATAAAAACTGGAACGCACTGCAGTACAGAACAAACTCAAATTGTTCAACAGAGCGAAAATTTAGTATGTACAGCCTTGGGAGTGATAATGTCATAGGATCTCACACTCAAGCATCACATTGCTACCACAAGGAAAATGATGAGCTGGATAACTAGAGATGCTGAGCCACTGATGATACTCTTCAAGTCACTAGTTGTGTCCAGGCTGGAATACTGATGTATACTGACAACGTTCACACAACTTTCACCACTCGTACTATAATTTCAGTCAAGCTCCTAAATTACTGGGACTTCTTCATGTCCCTTCAACTGTACGGCTTACAACGTCAAAAGGTACATCATCAACACCCGGAAAATTCTAACATCAACAGCCCTGTGCTAGCAGTATTGCCATAGGCAGTAATATCATTTGCCAGCAGTGTTGCCACACGTAATAATATCATTTGCCAGCAGTGTTGCCATGTGCAATATTACCTGCTAGCAGTGGGACCAGTCATCTTGTCGAACCTGTGATGATAACACACACAGGCCGCAGATCAAACTTGTATCGAGACAACGTTTCACTCCATGTCAAGGCCTACGCAGGGCCAAACGTCGCTTTCCTCTAAATCTCTTCACTTGTAGAATGAAATATTAGGTTAGACATGCTAAGCGTTCTACAATCCTTCTCCCTCCCCTCCCCTCCCCTCCCCTCCCTTCCCCTCCCCTCCCCTCCCATCTCTCCCTCCCCTCACTTCCCTCTATTTTCCCCTCCCCCTCTCCTCCCCTCTGCTTCTCCCCTCTCCTCCTCCCCCTCATTTCCCCCTCCCCTCAACATACTTCTCTCCTCCCCTCACTTCCCCCTCTCATCCCCTTCCCTCCCTTTCCCCTCCCCCTCATTATCAATTTGATACGTGCAGGTGGTGGCTAAATTGATTTCTGGAGCGTACCTGCATAGTTACTTAGGTTCACCCACCACCTGCATAGTTACTTAGGTTCACCCACCACCTGCATAGTTACTTAGGTTCACCCACCACCTGCATAGTTACTTAGGTTCACCCACCACCTGCATAGTTACTTAGGTTCACCCACCACCTGCATAGTTACTTAGGTTCACCCACCACCTGCATAGTTACTTAGGTTCACCCACCACCTGCATAGTTACTTAGGTTCACCCACCACCTGCATAGTTACTTAGGTTCACCCACCACCTGCATAGTTTGGTTCACCCACCACCTGCATAGTTACTTTGGTTCACCCACCACCTGCATAGTTACTTTGGTTCACCCACCACCTGCATAGTTACTTAGGTTCACCCACCACCTGCATAGTTACTTAGGTTCACCCACCACCTGCATAGTTACTTAGGTTCACCCACCACATGCATAGTTACTTAGGTGCACCCACCACCTGCATAGTTACTTAGGTTCACCCACCACCTGCATAGTTACTTTGGTTCACCCACCACCTGCATAGTTACTTTGGTTCACCCACCACCTGCATAGTTACTTAGGTTCACCCACCACCTGCATAGTTACTTAGGTTCACCCACCACCTGCATAGTTACTTAGGTTCACCCACCACCTGCATAGTTACTTAGGTTCACCCACCACCTGCATAGTTACTTAGGTTCACCCACCACCTGCATAGTTACTTAGGTTCACCCACCACCTGCATAGTTACTTAGGTTCACCCACCACCTGCATAGTTACTTAGGTTCACCAACCACCTGCATAGTTAGGTTCATCCACCACCTGCATAGTTATTTAGGTTCATCTACCACCTGCATAGTTACTTAGGTTCACCCACCACCTGCAGAGTTACTTAGTTTAGGTTCATCCACCACCTGCATAGTTACTTAGGTTCACCCAACACCTGCATAGTTAGGCTCACCCACCACCTGCATAGTTACTTAGGTTCACCCACCACCTGCATAGTTACTTAGGTTCACCCACCACCTGCATAGTTACTTAGGTTCACCAACCACCTGCATAGTTAGGTTCATCCACCACCTGCATAGTTATTTAGGTTCATCTACCACCTGCATAGTTACTTAGGTTCACCCACCACCTGCAGAGTTACTTAGTTTAGGTTCATCCACCACCTGCATAGTTACTTAGGTTCACCCAACACCTGCATAGTTAGGCTCACCCACCACCTGCATAGTTAGGTTCACCCACCACCTGCATAGTTACTTAGGTTTACCTGGAGTTTACCTGGAGAGAGTTCCGGGGGTCAACGCCCCCGCGGCCCGGTCTGTGACCAGGCCTCCCACCTGCAGAGTTACATAGGTTCACCCACCACCTGCATAGTTACTTAGGTTCACCCACCACCTCCATAGTTAGGCTCACCCACCACCTGCATAGTTAGGTTCACCCACCACCTCCATAGTTAGGCTCACCCACCACCTGCATAGTTAGGTTCACCCACCACCTGCATAGTTACTTAGGTTCACCCACCACTTGCATAGTTAGGTTAGGTTCACCCACCACCTGCATAGTTAGGTTCACCCACCACCTGCATAGTTAGGTTCACCCACCACCTGCATAGTTGGGTTCACCCACCACCTGCATAGTTAGGTTCACCCACCACCTGCATAGTTATGTTCACCCACCACCTGCATAGTTATGTTTACCCACAACATGCATAGTTAGGTTCACCCACAATCTGCATGGTTAGTTCATCCAACACCTGCATAGTTAGTTAGGTTCACCCACCACGTGCATAGTTAGTTAGGTTCACCCCCTCCTGCATAGTTAGTGTTAACCACCACCTCCATAGTTAGGGTCATCCACCACCTGCATAGTTAGGGTCACCCACCATCTGCATAGTTAGGGGCACCCGCCACCTGCATAATTAGGTCACCCACCACCTGCATAGTTAGGTTCCCCCACCACCTGCATGGTTAGTTAGGTTCACTTACCACCTGCATGGTTAGTTAGGTTCACCCACCAACTGCATAGTTAGGTTACGTTCACCCACCACCTGCATAGTTAGGGTCACCTACCACCTGCATGGATAGGTTCACCCACCACCTGCATAGTTACGTTCACCAACCACCTGCATAGTTACGTTCACCAACCATCTGCATAGTTACGTTCACCCACCACCTGCATAGTTACGTTCACCAACCACCTGCATAGTTACGTTCACCCACCACCTGCATAGTTAGGGTCACCTACCACCTGCATAGATAGGTTCACCCACCACCAGTATACTACTGACTCCGGCCATACAATAGAGCGGAAAAATAATGTAAGGGACCTGGGAGTAGTAATGTCTGAGGATCTCACTTTCAAGGATCACTACAGTGCCACGATCGCACGTGCAAAGAAAATGATAGGATGGATAATGAGAACTTTCAAAACGAGAGATGCCAAGCCCATGATGATCCTTTTCAAATCACTTGTTCTCTCTAGGCTGGAATACTGCTGTACATTAACATCTCCATTCAAAGCAGGTGAAATCGCAGATCTAGAGAGTGTACAGATATCCTTTACTGCACGTATAAGTTCTGTCAAGCACCTTAACTACTGGGAACGCTTGGAAGCACTTGACTTGTACTCGTTGGAACGCAGGAGGGAGAGATATATCATAATCTACACTTGGAAAATCTTGGAAGGAATGGTCCCAAATCTGCACACAGAAATCACTCCCTACGAAAGTAAAAGACTGGGCAGGCGATGCAAAATGCCCCCAATAAAAAGTAGGGGCGCCATTGGTACACTAAGGGAAAACACCATAAGTGTCCGGGGCTCAAAACTGTTCAACAGCCTCCCATCAAGCATTAGGGGAATTGCCAATAAACCCCTGGCTGCCTTCAAGAGAGAGCTGGACAGATACCTAAAGTCAGTGCCGGATCAGCCGGGCTGTGGTTCGTACTTTGGACTGCGTGCGGCCAGCAGTAACAGCCTAGTTGATCAGGCCGTGATCCATCGGGAGGCCTGGTCATGGACCGGGCCGCGGGGGCGTTGATCCCCGGAATAACCTCCAGGTAACCTCCAGGTAACCTGCATAGTTAGGTTCACCCACCACCTGCATAGTTGGGTTCACCCACCACCTGCATAGTTAGGTTCACCCACCACCTGCATAGTTATGTTCACCCACCACCTGCATAGTTAGGTTCACCCACCACGTGCATAGTTAGGTTCACCCACCACCTGCATAGTTAGGTTCACCCACCACCTGTGAGCTCAGTGTGGTGGTGATCACAGCAGTGGTGACCTCCGCAGCTTGTGTGGTTGTGAGGTTAAGACAGTGGTGACGCTGCTGGTAGAAGTACTGCACAGTAGTGATGCTTCTAAAAATCATCCTATTGCGCTAGTGTTTATGCAAGTACCACGGTTCAAATCCCGGTCCATTTTACCGTTTATATAATGTATGTATGCACACACACAGACACTTGTGTATATATATATCTATATACATATACATATATATATATATATATATATATATATATATATATATATATTATATATACATATTATATATATAAATATATATTGGTGGAATGATGATGTAAAGAGAGTAGTATGGGAGAAAAAGTTAGCATAAGAGAAGTTTTTACAAAGTAGAAGTGATGCAAGGAGGGAAGAGTATATGGAGAAAAAGAGAGAGGTTAAGAAAGTGGTGAAGCAATGTAAAAAGAGAGCAAATGAGAGAGTGGGTGAGATGTTATCAACAAATTTTGTTGAAAATAAGAAAAAGTTTTGGAGTGAGATTAACAAGTTAAGGAAGCCTAGAGAACAAATGGATTTGTCAGTTAAAAATAGGAGAGGAGAGTTATTAAATGGAGAGTTAGAGGTATTGGGAAGATGGAGGGAATATTTTGAGGAATTGTTAAATGTTGATGAAGATAGGGAAGCTGTGATTTCGTGTATAGGGCAAGGAGGAATAACATCTTGTAGGAGTGAGGAAGAGCCAGTTGTGAGTGTGGGGGAAGTTCGTGAGGCAGTAGGTAAAATGAAAGGGGGTAAGGCAGCCGGGATTGATGGGATAAAGATAGAAATGTTAAAAGCAGGTGGGGATATAGTTTTGGAGTGGTTGGTGCAATTATTTAATAAATGTATGGAAGAGGGTAAGGTACCTAGGGATTGGCAGAGAGCATGCATAGTTCCTTTGTATAAAGGCAAAGGGGATAAAAGAGAGTGCAAAAATTATAGGGGGATAAGTCTGTTGAGTGTACCTGGTAAAGTGTATGGTAGAGTTATAATTGAAAGAATTAAGAGTAAGACGGAGAATAGGATAGCAGATGAACAAGGAGGCTTTAGGAAAGGTAGGGGGTGTGTGGACCAGGTGTTTACAGTGAAACATATAAGTGAACAGTATTTAGATAAGGCTAAAGAGGTCTTTGTGGCATTTATGGATTTGGAAAAGGCGTATGACAGGGTGGATAGGGGGCAATGTGGCAGATGTTGCAAGTGTATGGTGTAGGAGGTAGGTTACTGAAAGCAGTGAAGAGTTTTTACGAGGATAGTGAGGCTCAAGTTAGAGTATGTAGGAAAGAGGGAAATTTTTTCCCAGTAAAAGTAGGTCTTAGACAAGGATGTGTGATGTCACCGTGGTTGTTTAATATATTTATAGATGGGGTTGTAAGAGAAGTAAATGCGAGGGTCTTGGCAAGAGGCGTGGAGTTAAAAGATAAAGAATCACACACAAAGTGGGAGTTGTCACAGCTGCTCTTTGCTGATGACACTGTGCTCTTGGGAGATTCTGAAGAGAAGTTGCAGAGATTGGTGGATGAATTTGGTAGGGTGTGCAAAAGAAGAAAATTAAAGGTGAATACAGGAAAGAGTAAGGTTATGAGGATAACAAAAAGATTAGGTGATGAAAGACTGAATATCAGATTGGAGGGAGAGAGTATGGAGGAGGTGAACGTATTCAGATATTTGGGAGTGGACGTGTCAGCGGATGGGTCTATGAAAGATGAGGTGAATCATAGAATTGATGAGGGAAAAAGAGTGAGTGGTGCACTTAGGAGTCTGTGGAGACAAAGAACTTTGTCCTTGGAGGCAAAGAGGGGAATGTATGAGAGTATAGTTTTACCAACGCTCTTATATGGGTGTGAAGCGTGGGTGATGAATGTTGCAGCGAGGAGAAGGCTGGAGGCAGTGGAGATGTCATGTCTGAGGGCAATGTGTGGTGTGAATATAATGCAGAGAATTCGTAGTTTGGAAGTTAGGAGGAGGTGCGGGATTACCAAAACTGTTGTCCAGAGGGCTGAGGAAGGGTTGTTGAGGTGGTTCGGACATGTAGAGAGAATGGAGCGAAACAGAATGACTTCAAGAGTGTATCAGTCTGTAGTGGAAGGAAGGCGGGGTAGGGGTCGGCCTAGGAAGGGTAGGAGGGAGGGGGTAAAGGAGGTTTTGTGTGCGAGGGGCTTGGACTTCCAGCAGGCATGCGTGAGCGTGTTTGATAGGAGTGAATGGAGACAAATGGTTTTTAATACTTGACGTGCTGTTGGAGTGTGAGCAAAGTAACATTTATGAAGGGATTCAGGGAAACCGGCAGGCCGGACTTGAGTCCTGGAGATGGGAAGTACAGTGCCTGCACTCTGAAGGAGGGGTGTTAATGTTGCAGTTTAAAAACTGTAGTGTAAAGCACCCTTCTGGCAAGACAGTGATGGAGTGAATGATGGTGAAAGTTTTTCTTTTTCGGGCCACCCTGCCTTGGTGGGAATCGGCCAGTGTGATAATAAAAAATATACATATATATATATATATATATATATATATATATATATATATATATATATATATATATATATATATATATATAGATAGATATATATATATATATATATGTGTGTTTGTATATATATATGTATGTATATATGTATATATATATATATATATATATATATATATATATATATATATATATATATATATATATATATATATATATATATATATATATTAGATAGATAGATAGATATAGATATGTTTATATGCAAGACAAGCCACGGATGGTGGAGATCTTTAGCTCAAGTACTTTCACACTTCTGAGTACGTCATCAGGAGCTGTGCAGTGTTGCAAGGGCAGCAACAGGAGAAATAGGGTAAGTTTTTTCAGAGTATGGTAGCACGGTGGCACCAGCCAATATATGACTGAGGGAGAGATGCCCAGCGGAATGCCAACCACACACTGGTCTCCCCCACCCAACCCCTCATGGGGTCGGGTGGAGTAGGCCCCACAGCTTGCAGATCGTATGAGGTAAAATAACTAAGAGGTAGCTAATAGCCAACCCTAAGCTTCTAACTGCTGGGAACAGGTCATGTGACGTAAGAAGTTACATTAAAATAGTAGATCATTTACATACAGAATGTAGCTAATGTGAACAACCTTCTACCTAATGAAAAAGAAGGAATAAATCCCTCATTTTGTCGACCGGTATCCCTCTTGAAACATGATAGGAATTGTTGTATAACTTAAATTGTGTTCTGTACTAACTCAGTAACTATTTAGTGGAGACTATTGTGGACAGCCTTAAACAACAATGTTACACAAGACCGCAGGATTGTTCCTTATGCCAGAGACTTCGTCATGTTTCAGTTATGTTCAGCCAGAGTCTGCAGACTGAGCATCATGGTACACGTCGTGAACGTCGATATAATATGTAACATCTTGTTATGTCCGTCGCGAATATCGATATTTAACATGTTAGGTCTGCCGTGACCGTCGTTATAACTCACTCAGCTACTACTGCATACAGGCATCGTAATGCTACAGGTGCTCTAGGTGGTGTGCTGCAATACTGACTGCAACCTGGGAGATATAACATCAGTAGTAAGGAACTAGTCATGTTGGTTCATATAGGTACGACTGCACATGTGTGATCATACTGGGAAACCCCGAAAAAGAGGCAGTGACCCACTGAGGTCCTAACCTGTCTAGGTACAGCGGTACAAGGTACACATAGTTGATTACAACATGTTAATTGCAACTAGTTTAGTGATTTACTGAATTAGTTTGTTAGCAATACTATAATGATTATTATATAATAATGATAGTAGTAGTTGATAGTGGATAATAATTATATTAATGGTGCTAAAAAGAAAATAATCAGGGATTGCTTAGATATTATAAGAAAGAAAAGCCTGAACGGGAGTATTCACACATTCATATTAAATGACACTGAGAGTATTTCCCAAAAAAGGGATTTATTCCTCCCATTTAATTAATTAGAAGGCTGTTTACATTAGCTGCAATTTGTATGTAAATGATCCACTATTGTAATGTAGCTGAGGGGATTTCCCATGGCCATTCCATGTATTTCAGCACAGTATTTGCCTTCAAACACAAACTTGCAGTCAGTAGCAGAAAGTTTAATCAGTTTAATAATTATATTCGTAGGGTAGAGCAGGGAGAAGTTTGATAGTTCCTCTTCAAGGTACGTAAGCAAGTCTGGAACAGTGACTCTGGTAAACAGTGACTCTGGTAAACAGTGACTCTGGTAAACAGTGACTCTGGTAAACAGTGACTCTGGTAAACAGCGCTGTGACATCAAAACTCACAAGGGTAAAGTCGTGTGAATCATTTAATTTCTGGAGCCTCTCACTAAGGTTAACATTATTTTTAATATGTGCTGAGCTGAATATTTCCACCTCCCTTTTATACCTATATATATATATATATATATATATATATATATATATATATATATATATATATATATATATATATATATATATATATATATATATATATATATATATATATATTTATTATCACACTGGCCGATTCCCACCAAGGCAGGGTGGCCCGAAAAAGAAAAACTTTCACCATCATTCACTTCATCACTGTCTTGCCAGAAGGGTGCTTTACACTACAGTTTTTAAACTGCAACATTAACACCCCTCCTTCAGGTGCAGGCACTGTACTATATATATATATATATATATATATATATATATATATATATATATATATATATATATATATATATATATATATATATATATATATATATATATATATATATATATATATATATATATATATATACCACTTCTAGAACTTTACTGGGGACCCTCATCCTCAGAGAAGACAATAAACAAACATACATACATACATTCACGGTAAACTGGACAGAGATTCGAACCGTGGTACTTGCGTAACCACGGTTACGCAAGTAACTGAGGTTGCTGTCAGTGAGGTTATTCCAAGTGGTTGAGGGGGTAGGGTGGGAGAGGTATTTATACCTCCCACCCGGGGGGTATCCCTCTCCGGGGGCCGGGGTATCCCTCTATTTGGGGACAGGGGGTATCCCACCCTGGGGAGGCAGGTCTACCAGCTGGTCTAGCCTCGCCTTGTTATGGTGGCCGCCATGTTTGTTTACATTGTAGACTAGCGTCATCAACTACGAGATTTTGTTTACATCTCGTAACTTGTCCCTTGTTATATGTATTTTGTTTTTGCTTATTTTCAATTATCTCTATTTATGTTTAGTTATCTCCAGTTATCTCTATCTTTGGCTATCTCCAGTTATCTCTATCGTTGGTTATCTCCAGTTATCTCTATCTTTGGTTATCTCCAGTTATCTCTATCTTTGGTTATCTCCAGTTATCTCTATCTTTGATTATCTTCAGTTATCTCTATCTTTGGTTATCTCCAGTTATCTCTATCTTTGATTATCTCCAGTTATCTCTATCTTTGATTATCTCCAGTTATCTCTATCTTTGGTTATCTCCAGTTATCTCTATCTTTGATTATCTCCAGTTATCTCTATCTTTGATTATCTCCAGTTATCTCTATCTTTGATTATCTCCAGTTATCTCTATCTTTGGTTATCTCCAGTTATCTCTATCTTTGATTATCTCCAGTTATCTCTATCTTTGGTTATCTCCAGTTATCTCTATCTTTGATTATCTCCAGTTATCTCTATCTTTGATTATCTCCAGTTATCTCTATCTTTGATTATCTCCAGTTATCTCTATCTTTGGTTATCTCCAGTTATCTCTATCTTTGATTATCTCCAGTTATCTCTATCTTTAATTATCTCCAGTTATCTCTATCTTTAATTATCTCCATTTATCTCTATCTTTGGTTATCTACAGTTATCTCATCTGCAACTGGTCTGAGGAACTTTTTAGTTTTCCCTTACGAAGATAGCCAGACTTTTGTCGGTAATTCATTTTATTTACAAAGGGAGAGTGTTGAAGAGTCGGGGGCCCATTACACTTCTTTCTCAGCGTACTTATAGGAGGAGCATTACACTAGGCCTACTGATCCATGGTAGACTGGTTGAACTTAACATCTAATTACACTCATATACCTGTCCAATCTACTTTTTTTAAATTGGTCCTGTAGAGTAAATTACTCTCTATCACGTTTCTCTCAGTACAGAAAGAGAAACACATCACTGTGGCGAGAAGTATACAGTTGTATACCTTTGACAGATCTCGAGAGTTTTTCTACCCCTGCAGCCCACCCCTGGACCTGGTAGGTTGACAGACAACAAGCATCCTAGGAGATACTACCCTCCTGTCAAGTAACTGTGAAACGGAAGCCTGTCAAACGTCATGCACTCTTGCCCACACGTTGGGTGATACGTAAATCTTTCACACTTCCATGTGATCTGTAAGATTCCCAGTCTCGTGGTGCGGTCAGCTGTACTTCACCACACAGTAAATTCATGAATACTGTGAGTGATACTGGGAACGCCTTGAAGTCTTAAATATGTACTCACTGGAGTGGAGGAGAGATACAAGATAATATATACCTAGAAAATACTTGGAAGCCTTCTCTCAAACCTGCACACTGCCATAACAACATACTGGAGTGAGATTAGATTTAGATTTTGCCGCCGAAACGGCTAGTTTATTGTGCACCGTATATCCACTCTGTGGACGGTACCGCAAGAGCATGTGGATACGTAAAAGGCCTAGGAACTAGGCCCCAAAAAGTTAACAGGAAAAGATTTGGATTTAGATCTACAGTTGTCTTAGCTGTTACAAGCAAATTTAAGAAATTTGCACAATATAACTGGAATTTATTGTCAATAATAAGATATCTTGACATATGACTATAGGTTATTTTTCTCTCTCTATATTCCTCAATAAGTGGACAATAAAGCACATAGTGTTCAAGATAGTGACCATAGTGTTCAAGATAGTGACCATAGTGTTCAAGATAGTGACCATAGTGTTCAAGATAGTGACCATGGTGTTCAAGATAGTGACCATAGTGTTCAAGATAGTGACCATAGTGTTCAAGATAGTGACCATAGTGTTCAAGATAGTGACCATAGTGTTCAAGATAGTGACCATAGTGTTCAGGATAGTGACCATGGTGTTCAAGATAGTGACCATGGTGTTCAAGATAGTGACCATAGTGTTCAAGATAGTGACCATAGTGTTCGAGATAGTGACCATAGTGTTCAGGATAGTGACCATAGTGTTCAAGATAGTGACCATAGTGTTCAGGATAGTGACCATAGTGTTCAAGATAGTGACCATAGTGTTCAAGATAGTGACCATAGTGTTCAAGATAGTGACCATAGTGTTCAGGATAGTGACCATAGTGTTCAAGATAGTGACCATAGTGTTCAGGATTGTGACCATAGTGTTCAAGATAGTGACCATAGTGTTCAGGATAGTGACCATAGTGTTCAAGATAGTGACCATAGTGTTCAAGATAGTGACTACAGGGCCGCCACATAACTCTGTATTTGGTTTGATCATCATGTGTGTGTATCTCCCAAGCTGCCAGAAATACTTGTAACCAACACTAAGCCTGGCTACTACAACAATGGTCAACTTGTTCACATTGCAAGTTGCTCCATAAACGTACTTACGTTCATGTTATAGTGAGTTATAAACCTATTTAGGCTTCTAATTGCATTCCTATAAAATTCAGTTTCATTATTTATTTGTCTCCTAATATTCCTAATGCTAGACACAAAGTTATGTTCTACATTTGCCTTCAGGGTACCTTTTTGGGATAATTTATCAACTGTAGCATGAAGGAGCAATACTATGTGTGATGGAATCCAGAACATCTGTGCATTAAATCCTTTTTTCCGTGTTTTTTGTTGTCTGTATCTGGCTTCTCCAGTAGTTATGTTAGTCATTATGTGAGTCAAGAGTCTTTAGTGGTGACATAGACTCAATAATAATCATAGAGTCAATCTCAGTGTCATAAGTTTGCCATTAGAATGGCAAGCAATTCAGTTTGCAGTGTAGATGCCCATGTTGTTAATTCTTATGCCTAACTCAGGAAAGTTGCTATCATTCTTAACAAGGGAGGTGGCAACAAGAGCAGATGCAGCCCTGCCAGAAAACTCCTGTTTAGATCCATCAGTGTATATAACTTGTGATAACTTATTACTACCAGCTAGGTGAGAAATTTCTTCTTGAGATTTAAGGAAGGGATTACAAGCAATGAGCTTCTTGGGAGGGACTTGCAAGTATGTGATATTAAATGAACACATCTTTCATGGAGGGGTGAAATGCTCTTGTTGCCTACAGTGATACAGTTCATGCAGGTTATAAAACTTAATATAATTGCATGTTTTCATAATCTATTTAGATCTCTGTCTATTTACTTCTAGACATTTAGTAAAATTCGTAGTGACAGTGTCTAGTTCATATCTTATCATTTGAATACCGAGTACAATCCTTCTACTAAGCTCCCCAACCTCCTTCATTATATTAAAAACTTTGGTAGATTTAGGACAGCCAAGAATAATTCTGAGAGCTTCATTTGGCATTAGTTCCAAGGGCCGGAGAAAATTTTCCTTAGCTAATATTAACATGGGCGCAGCATAATCAATTAAGGATTTAATATAGGCTATGTACATCATTCTTCCTATTATAACATTAGCACCATAGTTGAGGTTGTAGTCAGCAACAGCTTTGAGAGTATTTAGCCTATCTTTTCCATTCTTATTTAGTTATGGTATGATGGATTTATTAAAGGGTACATCTATACCAAGATATCTGTAAGATTTAACGTAGCTAATGTTTTAACCCTGCAAACAGACGGGTGGGGGATGTCGTTTGCTTGTCAATATCTTTGTTTTAGATGAAGATATGACGACGCCTAGTCGATTACAAATTACTGGAACTTTGTTAAGAATGGTATTCCTCTTATTATGCCCTGTTGTGTGGTTCATGATGTCATCAACATAGCTTATAACTATATGTTTAAGTGAGGCAGGTAGAGCATATAGGGACATTTCTTTAGATTCGCTTCTAAAGCCTTGGTCGAGTTCAGAGAATACTTTTTTTGACAGATGTCTTATCCAGCTGAGTAGGCTACCACCAATATTTATTTTGGCTGGTTCATGTAGTATAACAGTCCTGTTTGTAATATCAAATTTACATTTTACATCAAGATATGTAGTAAAACTTGTAGAGGTGTGTGCAAAGAGGGAGAGAGACAGAGAGAGAGAGAGAGAGAGAGAGAGAGAGAGAGAGGGAGGGGGAGAAGTTAACGTCTCTTAAAAAACTACACCAAGCATTATCTCTTGAGGTGGAATGAGAGATATGGGAGGAAGTGCAAAATAAACCCAGTGAAAAGCATGGGTACGGTGTGGACAATAAGGGTACACTGTATCAACATTCATGGTCCAAATTATTCAACATCCTACCAGAAGATATCAGAAACTCTGCTGAACAAGTGTAGAAGTCTTCATAAGGAAATTGGACAAGTATCTTCACCAGGTGCCAGAGCAAACAGGCTGTTATGGATATGTGGGGCAGCTGGCCTCCACCAGCAAGAGCCTGGTTGACCAGGCTACAACCAGACAAGCCTGTCCCAAGGCCGGGCTCCAGGAGTAGAAAGACTCATGGAACTCATCAAAGGTATTGTCTAATGCAGCATTAGTACAGTCACACACACACACACACACACACACACACACACACACACACACACACACACACACACACACACACACACACACACACACACACACACACACACACACACACACAGTTTATATGTCTTAATACACACGTATCTTTGCTCTCTTCTCTCTTAATTCTGATTCCCCGAATATATGACTCATTGATTCCGAGACCTGGTCCTAGACTCAGGCCTCCAGGTTGTCATATTGATCAGTCAGGCTGTTGGTACAGGTAGCAAGCAGTCTGGGACACTATGTGGTGGTCAGTGAGGACAGATTAAAGCGACTCCGCGGCCAGAATTTTAATCCGAGGAGGAGGAAGAGGGGGAAGGAAGAGGGAAGTATGGAAATAATAAGATTCTGAAAAATAGGGTCAAAAAAATCGTTTTTAAAAACTTGTGATTTTCAGGATCTTTGAAAAAAATTCTTCAACTGTTGTTTCTGTAGTTACTGGGAGGGGGAGGGGGAGGGGGAGGGGGAGGGGGAGGTGTAGCCCCCCCTGTGCCCCCGTAGCTGTCACTAGCGACATAACATGGGAGAGAGAAACCACTCACTGGAGTGAAAGTGTCTCAGATGATCTTACACTCAGGGAGATCGTGGAGACCACGTGCACGAGCACCCCACGTGCACGAGCACCCCACGTGCACGAGCACCCCACGTGCACGAGCACCCCACGTGCACGAGCACCCCACGTGCACGAGCACCCCACGTGCACGAGCACCCCACGTGCACGAGTACCCTATGTGCACGAGCAACCCACGTGCACGAGCACCCCACGTGCACGAGTACCCTATGTGCACGAGCACCCCACGTGCACGAGTACCCTATGTGCACGAGCAACCCACGTGCACGAGCACCCCACGTGCACGAGCACCCTACGTGCACGAGCACCCTATGTGCACGAGCACCCTACGTGCACGAGCACCCTACGTGCACGAGCACCCTACGTGCACGAGCACCCTACGTGCACGAGCACCCTACGTGCACGAGCACCTTATGTGCACCAGCATCCCACGTGCACGAGCACCCCACGTACATGAGCACCCTACGTGCACGAGCACCCCACGTGCACGAGCACCCTACGTGCACGAGCACCCCACGTGCACGAGCACCCCACGTGCACGAGCACCCCACGTGCACGAGCACCCTACGTGCACGAGCACCTTATGTGCACCAGCATCCCACGTGCACGAGCACCCCACGTACACGAGCACCCCACGTGCACGAGCACCCCACGTGCACGAGCACCCCACGTGCACGAGCACCCCACGTGCACGAGCACCCCACGTGCACGAGCAGACAAGGAAAGACTACAAATGGACCTGGAGAAGCTGCAGGGTTGAACTGACTAGGTACATTGCAGTGTAAGGCCAGCCGATGTGGGTTTATGAAATCGTTAGAGGACAAAGACGACCGGAAACAGAGTACGGGCTTGGAGGACACACACTGCACACATCCCTGAAAGAGATACTTGAAAAAATCTTTATACCTTTGATATACCTTTGAAGAGTTTCGGAGCCTGGCCATAGGCCAGGCTCGTCTGGTGCTTGCCTGGTCAACCAGGCTGTTACTGCTGGAGGCCCGCTGCCCCATATATTCATCACAGCCTGGTTGATCTGGCACCTGGTGAAGATACTTGTCCAGTTTCCTCTTGAAGGCTTCTACACTTGTTCCAGCCATGTTTCTGATATCTTCTGTTGATACAGTAGTCTCTTATTGTCCCCACCGCACCCCTGCTCCTCACTGGGTTTATTTTACACTTCCTCTCATATCTCTCACTCCAGTATGTTGTTATGGCAGTGTGCAGATTTGGGACCAAGCCCTCGAGTACCTTCCAGATATATATTATCATGTATCTCTCTCTCCTACGCTCCAATGAGTACATGTTCAAGACTTGAAGGTGTTCCCAGTAGTTTAGGTGCTTTACTGGCTCAATGTGAGCCGTAAACGATGTCTGTATTTGTTCCAGCTCTGATATTTCTCCTGCTTTGACCGGGGCCGTCAGCACTGAGCAGTGTTCTAAATGAGGGAGCACTAGTGATTTAAAGTGTGTCACCATCGGCACTATATCCCTTGTTTTGAAAGTTCTCAATACCGACCCCGTCATCTTCCTGGGTATCATGATCTTTGTCTTGTTATGGTCTTTAAAAGAAAGTTCAGCTGACATAATTATTCGCAGGTCTTTTACGTGTTCCTTTTGTTCTATTTGGTGACCCTCTTGAGTTTTGTATATAGTGTTCCTTTTGAGTTCTTCATTCTTTCCATACCTAAGCAGCTGGAACTTATCACCACTGAACGTCATGTTCTCCACTGCCCACTGGAAAACCCTGTTTATGTCTTCCTATACTTTTTCAGTGTCCTCTACCGTACTGACTTTCATGCTTATTTTAGTGTCATTTGCAAATTATAATACTAAAATGTGACGGGTGTTTTTATGTATGTCTGCTATGAGGATGAGAAACAGCAGAGGTGCCAGGACAGCCTGAAGGATGAAGGATGAAGTACCTGAAGGATGTTTCCGGGGAATGAAAACCTACTGCGGCTGGGTCCCAGACCAGCCTCCTTATGGATCAAGATCCGGTCAACCAGGCCACACACAGTTCAATGTACGAACACAGCTCGGCTGGTCAGCAACTGATCTGAGGGAACTTAAGTTCCCTCTTTAAGGCAACCAATGATTTGTTAGTAGTTCTCGTATGCACGGAGGGAGGGCGTTGAAGAGTGGAGAACCTCTTGCGCTCATCCTGTTCTCTCTCTAGTGTATTCATTGCGCCTCTGATTCTTTATTGGAGGCATCTTACATCGTTTGCCATATCTCTTCTTGTCATTAGAAGTAATTTGTGTGTTCGGGTTTGGGACCAGGCCCACCAGGATTTTCCAGATGTACATGTAATTTTTTCGCCCGTATTCCTTGAAATACGATTGAAGGAGCTTCAAACGTTACCAGTAATTTGGATGCTTGAGTGAATACATTGAATACATACTGGCAATGGAAGTTCTCTGTACGTTGTCCAGCTCAACAATCTCGCCTGCTCTAACGGAGACCGTCAGTATACAGTAAGTAGCATTCCACCCTGGAGAGAACAAGAGTATCATTATTGGCTCAGCATCTCTTGTCTTAAAAGTTCTAGTTATCCATCCTATCATTTTCCTTGCAGTAGCAGTGGCAACATTGTTGTGATTCTTGAGAGCAAGATCTTCCAACATGATTACTCCCAGGTCTTGCACATGAAACTTTTGCTGTAGTGTCCTGTACTCCATTTCAATTTTTATTTCCTCCATTCTTCCATAGCTAAATAACTGAAACTTGTCTTCATTGAACATCATATTGTTGCTTGAACCTCACTGGAAGACTTGATTTATATCCGCCTGAAGATTCGCTGTCTTCGACGGATTCCACTCACAGATTCTGGTGTCATCGGTAAAGAATGTTACGGTGCTTTAATTTATGTTCTTGTCAATGTTGGATATAAGAATGAGAAACAGAAATGGGTGAGTACTGTGCCTTGAGGAACAGAACTTTTCACTGTGTCAGCCTGTCCATCTTCACTGTTTACTACTACTCTCTGGGTTCTATTTGCTAAATATCCATCCTCCCACTTTACCAGTTTCCTTTTGAACGCATTTTGTGCGCTGTCACACCATGGTCACACTTGTCGAATACTTTTGTAAAGTCATTGTACACTACATCAGCATTTAGTCTGTCTTCCATAGCATCCAGGACCACGTCGTAATGAAATTCACCAAGGGCATATGGAATATGCAGCGCCAGTATGAAACCTGCATGTGATAAAGAGTTTAGATAGATTCTGCTGCTGGATCGGCTAGTTTAATGTGTACCCATAACCATCCAGTGGAAGGTAGCGCAAGAACATATGGATACACAAAAAACCTTAGTGTGGGCAAGTGTTTGTGTGTTTCTTAGTGTGGGCAAGTGTTTGTGTGTTTCTTAGTGTGGGCAAGTGTTTGTGTGTTTCTTAGTGTGGGCAAGCGTTTGTGTTTGTTAGTGTGGGCAAGTATTTGTGTGTGTGTCTTAGTGTGGGCAAGTATTTGTGTGTTTCTTAGTGTGGGCAAGTATTTGTGTGTGTGTCTTAGTGTGGGCAAGTATTTGTGTGTGTTTCTTAGTGTGGGCAAGTATTTGTGTGTGTGTCTTAGTGTGGGCAAGTATTTGTGTTTCTTAGTGTGGGCAAGTATTTGTGTGTGTTTCTTAGTGTGGGCAAGTATTTGTGTGTGTTTCTTAGTGTGGGCAAGTATTTGTGTGTGTGTCTTAGTGTGGGCAAGTATTTGTGTGTGTTTCTTAGTGTGGGCAAGTATTTGTGTGTGTGTCTTAGTGTGGGCAAGTGTTTGTGTGTTTCTTAGTGTGGGCAAGTATTTGTGTGTGTGTCTTAGTGTGGGCAAGTATTTGTGTTTCTTAGTGTGGACAAGTATTTGTGTGTGTTTCTTAGTGTGGGCAAGTATTTGTGTGTGTTTCTTAGTGTGGGCAAGTATTTGTGTGTGTGTCTTAGTGTGGGCAAGTATTTGTGTGTTTCTTAGTGTGGGCAAGTATTTGTGTGTGTGTCTTAGTGTGGGCAAGTGTTTGTGTGTTTGTTAGTGTGGGTAAGTGTTTGTGTGTTTCTTAGTGTGGGCAAGTGTTTGTGTGTTTCTTAGTGTGGGCAAGTGTTTGTGTGTTTCTTAGTGTGGGCAAGTGTTTGTGTGTTTCTTAGTGTGGGCAAGTGTTTGTGTGTTTCTTAGTGTGGGCAAGTGTTTGTGTGTTTCTTAGTGTGGGCAAGTGTTTGTGTGTTTCTTAGTGTGGGCAAGTGTTTGTGTGTTTCTTAGTGTGGGCAAGTGTTTGTGTGTTTCTTAGTGTGGGCAAGTGTTTGTGTGTTTCTTAGTGTGGGCAAGTGTTTGCGTGTTTGTTAGTGTGGGCAAGTGTTTGTGTGTTTCTTAGTGTGGGCAAGTGTTTGTGTGTTTCTTAGTGTGGGCAAGTGTTTGTGTGTTTCTTAGTGTGGGCAAGTGTTTTTGTGTTTCTTAGTGTGGGCAAGCGTTTGTGTGTTTGTTAGTGTGGGCAAGCGTTTGTGTGTTTGTTAGTGTGGGCAAGTGTTTGTGTGTTTCTTAGTGTGGGCAAGTGTTTGTGTGTTTCTTAGTGTGGGCAAGTGTTTGTGTGTTTGTTATTGTGGGCAAGCGTTTGTGTGTTTCTTAGTGTGGGCAAGTGTTTGTGTGTTTCTTAGTGTGGGCAAGGGTTTGTGTGTTTCTTAGTGTGGGCAAGTGTTTGTGTGTTTCTTAGTGCGGGCAAGCGTTTGTGTTTGTTAGTGTGGGCAA
The DNA here is from genome assembly GCF_038502225.1 of Cherax quadricarinatus. NCBI lineage: Eukaryota > Metazoa > Arthropoda > Malacostraca > Decapoda > Parastacidae > Cherax > Cherax quadricarinatus. The sequence goes on along the minus strand of NC_091299.1, from coordinate 45,101,875 downwards.
GTGTTTGTGTGTTTCTTAGTGTGGGCAAGTGTTTGTGTGTTTCTTAGTGTGGACAAGTGTTTGTGTGTTTGTTATTGTGAGCAAGTGTTTTTGTGTTTCTTAGTGTGGGCAAGTGTTTGTGTGTTTCTTAGTGTGGGCAAGTGTTTGTGTGTTTCTTAGTGTGGGTAAGTGTTTGTGTGTTCCTTAGTGTGGGCAAGTGTTTGTGTGTTTCTTAGTGTGGGCAAGTGTTTGTGTGTTTCTTAGTGTGGGCAAGTGTTTGTGTGTTTCTTAGTGTGGGTAAGTGTTTGTGTGTTTCTTAGTGTGGGCAAGTGTTTGTGTGTTTGTTAGTGTGGGCAAGTGTTTGTGTGTTTCTTAGTGTGGGCAAGTGTTTGTGTGTTTCTTAGTGTGGGCAAGTGTTTGTGTGTTTCTTAGTGTGGGTAAGTGTTTGTGTGTTTCTTAGTGTGGGCAAGTGTTTGTGTGTTTGTTAGTATGGGCAAGTGTTTGTGTGTTTCTTAGTGTGGGCAAGTGTTTGTGTGTTTCTTAGTGTGGGCAAGTGTTTGTGTGTTTCTTAGTGTGGGCAAGTGTTTGTGTGTTTCTTAGTGTGGGCAAGTGTTTGTGTGTTTCTTAGTGTGGGCAAGTGTTTGTGTGTTTCTTAGTGTGGGCAAGTGTTTGTGTGTTTCTTAGTGTGGGCAAGTGTTTGTGTGTTTCTTAGTGTGGGCAAGTGTTTGTGTGTTTCTTAATGTGGGCAAGTGTTTGTGTGTTTCTTAGTGTGGGCAAGTGTTTGTGTGTTTCTTAGTGTGGGCAAGTGTTTGTGTGTTTCTTAGTGTGGGCAAGTGTTTGTGTGTTTCTTAGTGTGGGCAAGTGTTTGTGTTTTTTAGTGTGGGCAAGTGTTTGTGTGTTTCTTAGTGTGGGCAATTGTTTGTGTGTTTGTTAGTGTGGGCAAGTGTTTGTGTGTTTCTTAGTGTGGGCAAGTGTTTTTGTGTTTGTTAGTGTGGGCAAGTGTTTGTGTGTTTGTTAGTGTGGGCAAGTGTTTGTGTGTTTGTTAATGTGGGCAAGTGTTTGTGTGTTTGTTAATGTGGGCAAGTGTTTGTGTGTTAGTGTGATCAAGTGTGTGTGTTTCTGGCAACATTTAACATACTGTGTTGTGTGCATGAGTCAGCTGATCACAGTGTGTGAGTGAATCAGCTGATCACAGTGTGTGAGTGAATCAACTGGACACATTCTCACAACACGAGTAGTGATGATATCATGCTGTTATCACCACACTTGTAGTAGCATCACCACACTCTACCATCACCACACTTGTAGTAGCATCACCACACTCTACCATCACCACACTTGTAGTAGCATCACCACACTCTACCATCACCACACTTGTAGTAGCAACACCACACTCTACCATCACCACACTTGTAGTAGCAACACCACACTCTACCATCACCACACTTGTAGTATCAACACCACACTCTATCACCACACCTGTAGTAGCAACACCACACCTGTAGTAGCAACACCACACTCTACCATCACCACACTTGTAGTAGCAACACCACACACTACCATCACCACACTTGTAGTAGCATCACCACACTCTATCACCACACTTGTAGTAGCATCACCACACTCTATCACCACACTTGTAGTAGCAACACCACACTCTATCACCACACTTGTAGTAGCAACACCACACTCTATCACCACACTTGTAGTAGCATCACCACACTCTATCACCACACTTGTAGTAGCAACACCACACTCTATCACCACACTTGTTGTAGCATCACCACACTCTATCACCACACTTGTAGTAGCATCACCACACTCTATCACCACACTTGTAGTAGCAACACCACACTCTATCACCACACTTGTAGTAGCAACACCACACTCTACCATCACCACACTTGTAGTAGCAACACCACACTCTACCATCACCACACCTGTAGTAGCATCACCACACTCTACCATCACCACACTTGTAGTAGCAACACCACACTCTACCATCACCACACCTGTAGTAGCATCACCACACTCTACCATCACTTCTGTAGTGTCAGCCTGAGCTGGGAGAATTCGGTAGTGTCAGTGCTGGCAGACTTCAAATCGTTCCTTCCAGCAGAGTTGCAGTTACTAATCACTTGGGAATTACCATCTCTCTGGATTTTAAAAGTGAGTGAGGGATTTACCAAGGTGAGGGGAGGTGGGGAGGAACATTCCACGTCCTGAGTATTCCAGTTTAACGCCCCGCTGTTTCTTCACTTCCATGACAGATCCTGGAGTCTGCGAGACCTCTGCTTCGCTCCCAGTTTGCCTTTCTTCGACAACTATATCATAGAGAAGGTGAGTCAAGTTACCTCAGTGTTTCTGTGTTACCACTGTTGATGCAACATGTATCCAGTGTTACCACTATTGATGCAACATGTATCCAATGTTACCACTGTTGATACAAAATGTATCCAGTGTTACCACTATTGATGCAACATGTATCCAGTGTTACCACTGTTGATGCAACATGTACCAGATGTTACCATTGTTGATGCAACATGTATCCAGTGTTACCATTGTTGATGCAACACGTAGGAGGCCTGGTCACAGACCGGGCCGCGGGGGCGTTGACCCCCGGAACTCTCTCCAGGTAAACTCCAGGTATCCTGTGTTACCAATGTTGATACTACATATATCCAGTGTTGCCACTGTTGATGCTACATGTATCCAATGTTACCACTGTTGATGCAATATGTATCCAGTGTTATCACTGTTGATGCAACATGTATCCACTGTTATCACTGTTGATGCAATATGTATCCAGTGTTATCACTGTTGATGCAACATGTATCCAGTGGTATCCAATGTTACTATTGTTAATGCAACGTGTATCCATTTTTACCAGTGTTGATGCAAGATGTATCCAATGTTACCACTGTTGATGCAACATGTGTCCAATGTTACCATTGTTGACGAAACATGTATCCAGTGTTACCAATGTTGATACTATATATATCCAGTGTTGCCACTGTTGAGGCTACATGTATCCAATGTTACCACTGTTGATGCAATATGTATCCAGTGTTACCACTGTTGATGCAATATGTATCCAATGTTACTATTGTTGATGCAACGTATGTCCAGTGTTACCATTGTTGATGCAACGTGTGTCCAGTGTTACCATTGTTGATGCAACGTGTGTCCAGTGTTACCATTGTTGATGCAACGTATGTCCAGTGTTACCATTGTTGATGCAACGTGTGTCCAGTGTTACCAGTGTTAACATTGCCTTACTTCCGCACTGCTAGTTAACACTGACTTCCTCACTGCTAGTTAACACTAACTTGTTCACTGCTAGTTAACACTAACTTGTTCACTGCTAGTTAACACTAACTTCCTCACCGCTAGTTAACACTAATCTCTTCACTGCTAGTTAACATTAACTTCCTCACTGCTAGTTGACATTCGCTGACTGCTAGTTAACACTAACTTCTTCACTGCTAGTTAACACTACCTTCCTCACTGCTAGTTAACATTAACTTGTTCACTGTTAGTTAACACTAACTTCTTCACTGTTAGTTAACACTAACTTCTTCACTGCTAGTTAACACTAACTTCTTCACTGCTAGTTAACACTAACTTCTTCACTGCTAGTTAACACTAACTTCTTCACTGTTAGTTAACACTAACTTCTTCACTGCTAGTTAACACTAACTTCTTCACTGCTAGTTAACACTAACTTCTTCACTGCTAGTTAACACTAACTTCTTCACTGTTAGTTAACACTAACTTCTTCACTGCTAGTTAACACTAACTTCTTCACTGTTAGTTAACACTAACTTCTTCACTGCTAGTTAACACTAACTTCTTCACTGCTAGTTAACACTAACTTCTTCACTGTTAGTTAACACTAACTTCTTTACTGCTAGTTAACACTAACTTCTTCACTGTTAGTTAACACTAACTTCTTCACTGCTAGTTAACACTAACTTCTTCACTGCTAGTTAACACTAACTTCACTGTTAGTTAGCACTAACTTCTTCACTGTTAGTTAACACTAACTTCTTTACACTAAAACAGCAGTGCCAAGTTTTATAGCAGTGCCAAGCTTTATAACAGCGCCAAGCTTTATAACAGTGCCAAGCTTTATAACAGTGCCAAGCTTTATAACAGTGCCAAGTTTTATAGCAGTGCCAAGCTTTATAACAGCGCCAAGCTTTATAACAGCGCCAAGCTTTATAACAGTGCCAAGCTTTATAACAGTGCCAAGCTTTATAACAGTGCCAAGCTTTATACTAGTGCCAAGCTTTATAACAGTACCAAGCTTTATAACAGTGTCAAGCTTTATAAGTGTCAAGCTTTATAACAGTGCCAAGCTTCATAACAGCGCAAGCTTTATAACAGTGCCAAGCTTTATAACAGTGCCAAGCTTTATAACAGTGCAAGCTTTATAACAGTGCCAAGCTTTATAACAGTGCCAAGCTTTATAACAGCACTTAGGTCTATCACAGAGCCTATCAGTGAGATAACTTTGAGCTTAGCGTTGTCTACCCAAGACTGGCTCTGATGTAACTAACTTGGTAGCGTGTAACAAATCCACACGTAAAAGTGTGTTATCCAACAAACCCAGCCAGGTGTTACCTAACAAACCCAGCCAGGCGTTACCCAACAAACCCAGCCAGGCGTTACCCAACAAACACAGTCAGGCGTTACCCGACAAACCCAGCCAGACGTTACCCAACAAACCCAGCCAGACGTTACCCAACAAACCCAGCCAGACGTTACCCAACAAACCCAGCCAGACGTTACCCAACAAACCCAGCCAGACGTTACCCAACAAACCCAGAGTCTGCTACAGAGAGCCTCAATATTGAGGTCCTCTTGAGCAGAGTCTGCTACAGAGAGCCTCAATATTGAGGTCCTCTTGAGCAGAGTCTGCTACAGAGAGCCTCAGTATTGAGGTCCTCTTGAGCAGAGTCTGCTACAGAGAGCCTCAATATTGAGGTCCTCTTGAGCAGAGTCTGCTACAGAGAGCCTCAATATTGAGGTCCTCTTGAGCAGAGTCTGCTACAGAGAGCCTCATATTGAGGTCCTCTTGAGCAGAGTCTGTTACAGAGAGCCTCAATATTGAGGTCCTCTTGAGCAGAGTCTGCTACAGAGAGCCTCAATATTGAGGTCCTCTTGAGCAGAGTCTGCTACAGAGAGCCTCAATATTGAGGTCCTCTTGAGCAGAGTCTGCTACAGAGAGCCTCAATATTGAGGTCCTCTTGAGCAGAGTCTGCTACAGAGAGCCTCAATATTGAGGTCCTCTTGAGCAGAGTCTGCTACAGAGAGCCTCATATTGAGGTCCTCTTGAGCAGAGTCTGCTACAGAGAGCCTCAATATTGAGGTCCTCTTGAGCAGAGTCTGCTACAGAGAGCCTCAATATTGAGGTCCTCTTGAGCAGAGTCTGCTACAGAGAGCCTCAATATTGAGGTCCTCTTGAGCAGAGTCTGCTAGAGAGAGCCTCAATATTGAGGTCCTCTTGAGCAGAGTCTGCTACAGAGAGCCTCAATATTGAGGTCCTCTTGAGCAGAGTCTGCTATAGAGAGCCTCATATTGAGGTCCTCTTGAGCAGAGTCTGCTACAGAGAGCCTCAATATTGAGGTCCTCTTGAGCAGAGTCTGCTACAGAGAGCCTCAATATTGAGGTCCTCTTGAGCAGAGTCTGCTACAGAGAGCCTCAATATTGAGGTCCTCTTGAGCAGAGTCTGCTAGAGAGAGCCTCAATATTGAGGTCCTCTTGAGCAGAGTCTGCTAGAGAGAGCCTCAATATTGAGGTCCTCTTGAGCAGAGTCTGCTACAGAGAGCCTCATATTGAGGTCCTCTTGAGCAGAGTCTGCTACAGAGAGCCTCATATTGAGGTCCTCTTGAGCAGAGTCTGCTACAGAGAGCCTCATATTGAGGTCCTCTTGAGCAGAGTCTGCTACAGAGAGCCTCATATTGAGGTCCTCTTGAGCAGAGTCTGCTACAGAGAGCCTCAATATTGAGGTCCTCTTGAGCAGAGTCTGCTACAGAGAGCCTCAATATTGAGGTCCTCTTGAGCAGAGTCTGCTACAGAGAGCCTCAATATTGAGGTCCTCTTGAGCAGAGTCTGCTACAGAGAGCCTCAATATTGAGGTCCTCTTGAGCAGAGTCTGCTACAGAGAGCCTCAATATTGAGGTCCTCTTGAGCAGAGTCTGCTACAGAGAGCCTCAATATTGAGGTCCTCTTGAGCAGAGTCTGCTACAGAGAGCCTCAATATTGAGGTCCTCTTGAGCAGAGTCTGCTACAGAGAGCCTCAATATTGAGGTCCTCTTGAGCAGAGTCTGCTACAGAGAGCCTCAATATTGAGGTCCTCTTGAGCAGAGTCTGCTACAGAGAGCCTCAATATTGAGGTCCTCTTGAGCAGAGTCTGCTACAGAGAGCCTCAATATTGAGGTCCTCTTGAGCAGAGTCTGCTACAGAGAGCCTCATATTGAGGTCCTCTTGAGCAGAGTCTGCTACAGAGAGCCTCAATATTGAGGTCCTCTTGAGCAGAGTCTGCTACAGAGAGCCTCAATATTGAGGTCCTCTTGAGCAGAGTCTGCTACAGAGAGCCTCAATATTGAGGTCCTCTTGAGCAGAGTCTGCTACAGAGAGCCTCAATATTGAGGTCCTCTTGAGCAGAGTCTGCTACAGAGAGCCTCAATATTGAGGTCCTCTTGAGCAGAGTCTGCTACAGAGAGCCTCAATATTGAGGTCCTCTTGAGCAGAGTCTGCTACAGAGAGCCTCATATTGAGGTCCTCTTGAGCAGAGTCTGCTACAGAGAGCCTCAATATTGAGGTCCTCTTGAGCAGAGTCTGCTACAGAGAGCCTCAATATTGAGGTCCTCTTGAGCAGAGTCTGCTACAGAGAGCCTCAATATTGAGGTCCTCTTGAGCAGAGTCTGCTACAGAGAGCCTCATATTGAGGTCCTCTTGAGCAGAGTCTGCTACAGAGAGCCTCAATATTGAGGTCCTCTTGAGCAGAGTCTGCTACAGAGAGCCTCAATATTGAGGTCCTCTTGAGCAGAGTCTGCTACAGAGAGCCTCAATATTGAGGTCCTCTTGAGCAGAGTCTGCTACAGAGAGCCTCAATATTGAGGTCCTCTTGAGCAGAGTCTGCTACAGAGAGCCTCATATTGAGGTCCTCTTGAGCAGAGTCTGCTACAGAGAGCCTCAATATTGAGGTCCTCTTGAGCAGAGTCTGCTACAGAGAGCCTCATATTGAGGTCCTCTTGAGCAGAGTCTGCTACAGAGAGCCTCATATTGAGGTCCTCTTGAGCAGAGTCTGCTACAGAGAGCCTCATATTGAGGTCCTCTTGAGCAGAGTCTGCTACAGAGAGCCTCATATTGAGGTCCTCTTGAGCAGAGTCTGCTACAGAGAGCCTCAATATTGAGGTCCTCTTGAGCAGAGTCTGCTACAGAGAGCCTCAATATTGAGGTCCTCTTGAGCAGAGTCTGCTACAGAGGGCCTCAATATTGAGGTCCTCTTGAGCAGAGTCTGCTACAGAGAGCCTCAATATTGAGGTCCTCTTGAGCAGAGTCTGCTACAGAGAGCCTCAATATTGAGGTCCTCTTGAGCAGAGTCTGCTACAGAGAGCCTCAATATTGAGGTCCTCTTGAGCAGAGTCTGCTACAGAGAGCCTCAATATTGAGGTCCTCTTGAGCAGAGTCTGCTACAGAGAGCCTCAATATTGAGGTCCTCTTGAGCAGAGTCTGCTACAGAGAGCCTCAATATTGAGGTCCTCTTGAGCAGAGTCTGCTACAGAGAGCCTCAATATTGAGGTCCTCTTGAGCAGAGTCTGCTACAGAGAGCCTCATATTGAGGTCCTCTTGAGCAGAGTCTGCTACAGAGAGCCTCAATATTGAGGTCCTCGTGAGCAGAGTCTGCTACAGAGAGCCTCATATTTAGGTCCTCTTGAGCAAAGTCTGCTACAGAGAGCCTCAATATTGAGGTCCTCTTGAGCAGAGTCTGCTACAGAGAGCCTCAATATTGAGGTCCTCTTGAGCAGAGTCTGCTACAGAGAGCCTCGGTGTGAAACTGACACACATACAGTGTTCTTGTATGTTCTTCCCTTCATATGGGTTGGACTGTGCCACTCACCAGACGTCGGATCATTTAGACTATTTTCTGTCAGCAATGTGCAGAGATGTGCTCGTAGTAACCCCATCCCTGTGAATCTCTATCTTCTTTTGCAGATCTTCGAGAATATCACACCGTGCGCCATCATTACACCTCTAGATTGTTTCTGGGAAGGTTCCAAGCTCCTGGGCCCTGACTTCCCCGTCACCGTGCCGTAAGTGTTCCACAGTGTTTCTGTGTAGTTCCTACAGGGCATCAGTAGCCTGCCAGAAGGTGCTGCTCCTGTCTTGTGTTGTGTTTAATTGACGTGGAGATGGCGCTAGCGTGTGTTGTTCCTTTCGTTGTCTCCACAGTTGATGTGATGACTGTGTTCGCCATAAGGCTTCGGAAGCTACGTCACTGTATTTCGGGTTCTTGATACACAGGCAGTGTGTTACGTGCCCAGGCCCGGGAGAAAGTGACGGAGTAGACCTTGTTGATTGAGTCAGGTCGGCTGCTACAGTGAGACCGGGTAAGGGTGGTGCAGGCTGAGATTGGTAGGTCTATGCCACTAGGTGTCAGCACCATAGTGCCACGAGATATGAACCCAACTGAGCAGACATCCATAGCGTGAGCTAAGTGTTCCTCCAGTGTGTTTGTGTTGCGTGTCTGGTCACTGCAACACTCGCTGGCCTGTGTTGAGTGTCTGGTCACTGCAACACTCGCTGGCCTGTGTTGAGTGTCTGGTCACTGCAGCACTCGTTGGCCTGTGTTGAGTGTCTGGTCATTGCAACACTCGCTGGCCTGTGTTGCGTTTCTGGTCAATGCAACACTCGCTGGCCTGTGCTGAGTGTCTGGTCACTGCAACACTCGCTGGCCTGTGTTGAGTGTCTGGTCACTGCAACACTCGTTGGCCTGTGTTGCGTGTCTGGTCACTGCAACACTCGCTGGCCTGTGTTGAGTGTCTGGTCACTGCAACACTCGCTGGCCTGTGTTGAGTGTCTGGTCACTGCAACATTCGCTGGCCTGTGTTGCGTGTCTGGTCACTGCAACACTCGCTGGCCTGTGTTGCGTGTCTGGTCACTGCAACACTCGCTGGCCTGTGTTACGTGTCTGGTCACTGCAACACTCGCTGGCCTGTGTTGCGTGTCTGGTCACTGCAACACTCGCTGGCCTGTGTTGCGTGTCTGGTCACTGCAACACTCGCTGGCCTGTGTTGCGTGTCTGGTCACTGCAACACTCGCTGGCCTGTGTTGCGTGTCTGGTCACTGCAACACTCGCTGGCCAGTGTTGAGTTTCTGGTCACTGCAACACTCGCTGGCCTGTGTTGCGTGTCTGGTCACTGCAACACTCGCTGGCCTGTGTTGCGTGTCTGGTCACTGCAACACTCGCTGGCCTGTGTTACGTGTCTGGTCACTGCAACACTCGCTGGCCTGTGTTGCGTGTCTGGTCACTGCAACACTCGCTGGCCTGTGTTGAGTGTCTGGTCACTGCAACACTCGCTGGCCTGTGTTGAGTGTCTGGTCACTGCAACACTCGCTGGCCTGTGTTGAGTGTCTGGTCACTGCAACACTCGCTGGCCTGTGTTGAGTGTCTGGTCACTGCAACACTCGCTGGCCTGTGTTGAGTGTTTGGTCACTGCAACACTCGCTGGCCTGTGTTGAGTGTCTGGTCACTGCAACACTCGCTGGCCTGTGTTCTGAAACAGTTGTCAGCTGACCTCTGGAAATACTCATCCTGGAAACCGCAAGTTGACCTCTGATTAATTCTTCTTTATTACTCAGTGTAGTAACATCTCGGCAAAGAAACAAAATTAAAAGAACCTGGTAACATTCAGTAAGAACGGAGTGAAACCCTGAGTGCCGCTAGGCACTGCCTTGGCACCTTCACTCTTCATCTTGTGAGGTGCTGGAGTTGTCGCCTGTGACTCACCTCAAGGTAACTGGAATCCTCGGGAAAGTTCCCTAGCGGGAACACAATGGTAGACATTAGCCTAGTATAGCGAAATCTTCCGCCTGACAACAGTAAAGATAGTGTTCAAGAGTAAAGATAGTGTTCAGCAGTAAAAATAGTTTTCAGCAGTAAAGATAGTGTTCAACGGTAAAGATAGTGTTCAACAGTAAAGATAGTGTTCAACGGTAAAGATAGTGTTCAACAGTAAAGATAGTGTTCAACGGTAAAGATAGTGTTCAACAGTAAAGATAGTGTTCAACGGTAAAGATAGTGTTCAACAGTAAAGATAGTGTTCAACAGTAAAGATAGTGTTCAACAGTAAAGATAGTGTTCAACGGTAAAGATAGTGTTCAACGGTAAAGATAGTGTTCAACAGTAAAGATAGTGTTCAACAGTAAAGATAGTGTTCAACAGTAAAGATAGTGTTCAACGGTAAAGATAGTGTTCAACAGTAAAGATAATGTTCAACAGTAAAGATAGTGTTCAACAGTAAAGATAGTGTTCAACGGTAAAGATAATGTTCAACAGTAAAGATAGTGTGTGTTGTGTTAGGTAAGACACATATGCAACAGTTAGGTATCTTTATTTCGAAACGTTTCGCCTACACAGTAGGCTTCTTCAGTCGAGTACAGAAAAGTTGATAGAAGCAGAAGAGACTTGAAGACGATGTAATCAGTCCATCACCCTTAAAGTTTTGAGGTGGTCAGTCCCTCAGTCTGGAGAAGAGCATTGTTCCATAGTCTGAAACAATATACCATTTATACCATTTTAATGTTCAGTAAAGATAGTGTTCAACGGTAAAGATAATGTTCAACAGTAAAGATAATGTTCAACAGTAAAGATAGTGTTCAAGAGTAAAGATAGTGTTCAACCATACCCCGGCCGGGATTGTACCCGCGGTCATAGAGTCTCAAAACTCCAGCCCGTCGCGTTAGCCACTAGACCAGCTAGCCACAATAAGATTCATCCAACTAGGTATATTTCTACACCATAGGAAGGTTAGCACAGGCACCTCTGTGACCACAAATGCAAGTTTTTACAGCTAGCGTGGCCGTGACGAACTCTAGCTCAAGTCCCTTCACTGCCGTCAACATGACTCAAGAAATCGTAATGACACGATTGCAAATAAACCATGGTTTATTTGCAATCGTGTCATTACGATTTCTTAAGTCATAGTGTTCAACGGTAAAGATAATGTTCAATAGCAAAAAAAAAAAAAAAAAACAATGGTTGAAGGGTAAGCCAGTACTGGCGTGACGGCCATGACCGTTTTGAGGCTCCTCCTACCCTCGTGCCAGGACCTGAGGCCAGAATTTCCTGTTGACCGCCAGGTCCACCAGGCTGTTACTTCCAGAGGTTTGCAGACCCACACAACCATCACAACCTGGTTGATCAAGCAACTGCAACAGATACTAGATCAGTTTTTTTTTCTTTTGAGAGAGAGAGAGACTTTCCACAGTCTGGGAAACGTGAGCTGATAACAGGTGTGAGATACATGATACCAGGTATAACCATGGTACGAACCACAGCCTGGCTGATCAGGAATTGACTTGAGGAACTGTTCAAATTGGCTCTTGGAGACAGCCAACGATTTATGCGTAATTCCTCTTATATACGGAGGGAGGGAGTTGAAGAGTCGGGGACCTCTGACAGTCATTAAATTCTCTCTTAGTGTACTCGTCGCGCCCCTGCTTTTTAGTGGAGGTATTGCACACCGTCTGCCAAGTCTCTTGTCATATGGATTAGTTTCAGTGTTTAGGTACTCCAACCTAGTGAAAACGAGTGACTTAGAATACCGTCATTGTCTCCGCATCCCTGGTCTTGAAAGTTCTCGTAATCCGGTCTATCATTTTCCTTATGGCAGCGACTGCAACCTTGAATGTGAGATCTGACATCATTACTCCCAGGTCTCTCACACGGAACCTTCGCTCTATTGAATGACTTGAGTTTGTTGCGTACTTCGTCCTCAGTGAGCATCATACCGTTGTCTGAGGCACCGGAAGACATGATTTAGTTTGCGAGAGCAGACAGAACTCTCAAGACCAGTCACAGGTATATCACACAGAGGTAACCACTGATACAGGAAGCTTCTGCAGGTATATTATAGTATCGGTAAGCGAGCTGTTGCTTATATACATGTTGGTAATTGTTGCAAATCCCTTGAACCATGGTGGAGTGAAGCCTGCTAGCCGTGGCGCCAGAGGAAACCCTACGAGCTGCTTCATAAGTTCTCCGTGATCCCTAATAGCAGGTGTCGAAGCCTGAATTCAGCACTTGGTAGGAGGGGGAAGAGGGTTCAGATTGGCCACGAACACACACACCGATGCACCGTAATCATTGGTCACAACATTTATTGTGGAAGCGGCAGGTGGGAGAGGAGTTAAGTGGCCGGTGTAAGGCTACACTGGTTGATGCTGCTCGGAACAGTAGCCGTCAGAAGAGATGCAAGAGGTGTGAGGTCATTTGTTTCTGGCAGTTTATTGGGCAGGTGAGGCTCGGAGCCCAGGGTGGGACTAGAGACCACCTACACGTGATTGAGCATCTGGGACCCCTCACCTGGCACCCACAGCGTCGCTAGAGGCTTCATGGGGAGACAGATAGTGCCGGAAACCCTTGATGTGACGTCTTGGAGACGTTACATAAATATCGTGGAAACTTCAAAGGAATTTCGGTGTCTTAATTATTCATGTAACACTCACCTGAGGCGAGACTGACTCAACAATATCGTAGCGAAGATTAACCACGTCAGAAAACGTCATCGTGTTGCCAGTCTTGCTACACCTCTTGTAGAGTGTTGCTAGCACTCTTGATGAGTGTTGCCAACACTCCTGAAATGTTGCTAACACTCTCCATGATTATATTATTGGAAACACGAGCTAGTTGTTCCCTTGTTATATTCCATCACACAGGATGGGTTCCCTTGTTATATTCCATCACACAGGATGGGTTCCCTTGTTATATTCCATCACACAGGATGGGTTCCATTGTTATATTCCATCACACAGGATGGGTTCCCTTGTTATATTCCATCACACAGGATGGGTTCCCTTGTTATATTCCATCACACAGGATGGGCTCCCTTGTTATATTCCATCACACAGGATGGGCTCCCTTGTTATATTCCATCACACAGGATGGGCTCCCTTGTTATATTCCATCACACAGGATGGGTTCCATTGTTATATTCCATCACACAGGATGGGCTCCCTTGTTATATTCCATCACACAGGATGGGTTCCCTTGTTATATTCCATCACACAGGATGGGTTCCCTTGTTATATTCCATCACACAGGATGGGTTCCCTTGTTATATTCCATCACACAGGATGGGTTCCCTTGTTATATTCCATCACACAGGATGGGTTCCCTTGTTATATTCCATCACACAGGATGGGTTCCATTGTTATATTCCATCACACAGGATGGGTTCCCTTGTTATATTCCATCACACAGGATGGGTTCCCTTGTTATATTCCATCACACAGGATGGGTTCCCTTGTTATATTCCATCACACAGGATGGGCTCCCTTGTTATATTCCATCACACAGGATGGGCTCCCTTGTTATATTCCATCACACAGGATGGGTTCCCCTGTTATATTCCATCACACAGGATGGGCTCCCTTGTTATATTCCATCACACAGGATGGGTTCCCTTGTTATATTCCATCACACAGGATGGGTTCCCTTGTTATATTCCATCACACAGGATGGGTTCCCCTGTTATATTCCATCACACAGGATGGGTTCCCTTGTTATATTCCATCACACAGGATGGGTTCCCCTGTTATATTCCATCACACAGGATGGGTTCCCCTGTTATATTCCATCACACAGGATGGGTTCCCTTGTTATATTCCATCACACAGGATGGGTTCCCTTGTTATATTCCATCACACAGGATGGGCTCCCTTGTTATATTCCATCACACAGGATGGGTTCCCCTGTTATATTCCATCACACAGGATGGGCTCCCTTGTTATATTCCATCACACAGGATGGGTTCCCCTGTTATATTCCATCACACAGGATGGGCTCCCTTGTTATATTCCATCACACAGGATGGGTTCCCTTGTTATATTCCATCACACAGGATGGGTTCCCTTGTTATATTACATCACACAGGATGGGTTCCCTTGTTATATTCCATCACACAGGATGGGCTCCCTTGTTATATTCCATCACACAGGATGGGTTCCCTTGTTATATTCCATCACACAGGATGGGTTCCCTTGTTATATTCCATCACACAGGATGGGTTCCCTTGTTATATTCCATCACACAGGATGGGTTCCCTTGTTATATTCCATCACACAGGATGGGCTCCCTTGTTATATTCCATCACACAGGATGGGTTCCCTTGTTATATTCCATCACACAGGATGGGTTCCCTTGTTATATTCCATCACACAGGATGGGCTCCCTTGTTATATTCCATCACACAGGATGGGTTCCCTTGTTATATTCCATCACACAGGATGGGTTCCCTTGTTATATTCTATCACACAGGATGGGTTCCATTGCTATATTCCATCACACAGGATGGGTTCCCTTGTTATATTCCATCACACAGGATGGGTTCCCTTGTTATATTCCATCACACAGGATGGGTTCCCTTGTTATATTCCATCACACAGGATGGGCTCCCTTGTTATATTCCATCACACAGGATGGGTTCCATTGTTATATTCCATCACACAGGATGGGTTCCCTTGTTATATTCCATCACACAGGATGGGTTCCCCTGTTATATTCCATCACACAGGATGGGTTCCCTTGTTATATTCCATCACACAGGATGGGCTCCCTTGTTATATTCCATCACACAGGATGGGTTCCCTTGTTATATTCCATCACACAGGATGGGTTCCCTTGTTATATTCCATCACACAGGATGGGTTCCCTTGTTATATTCCATCACACAGGATGGGTTCCCTTGTTATATTCCATCACACAGGATGGGTTCCCTTGTTATATTCCATCACACAGGATGGGGTTTCAGTAAGGGAGTGAAGATGACTTGAAGCTTCGACAGCTTAAATTATTATTATTATAATCAAAAAGAAGCGCTAAGCCATCGACAGCTTAAAGCTTTGAAAGACAGACTAGTTATATCTGTGTTGATGAAATTCAAACTTAATTGTGTTGTAGACTGAGTCAGTCTCAGTGTTTTATGTTGTAGACTGAGTCAGTCTTAGTGGTTTTTGTTGTAGACTGAGTCAGTATCAGTTTTTTGTCGCAGTTTTTAAGTGTTGTGGTTCTGGTTTAAGGTGGGGCAGCGAGGGTTCAGGAACCCTCAGTTCCAGTGGTTCTGGGGATTCAAGAACCTTCAGTACCAGTGGTTCTGCGGGGTTCAGGAACCCTCAGTGCCAGTGGTTCTGGGGTTCAAGAACCCTCAGTACTGGTTGTTCTGGGGGTTCAGGAAGCCTCCGTACCGGTGGTTCTGCGGTTCAAGAAGCCTCAGTACCAGTGGTTCTGGGGTTCAGGAAGTCTCAGTACCAATGGTTCTGGGGTTCAGGAAGCCTCAGTACCGGTGGTTCAGGGGGCTCAGGAAGCCTCGGTACCGGTGGTTCTGGGGCTCGGGGAGTCTCAGTACCGGTGGTTCTGCGGTTCAGGAAGCCTCAGTACCAGTGGTTCTGCGGTTCAGGAAGCCTCAGTACCAGTGGTTCTGGGGTTCAGGAAGCCTCAGTACTGGTGGTTCTGGGGGCTCAGGAATCCTTAGTACCGGTGGTTCAGGGGGTTCAGGAAGCCTCTGTACTGGTGGTTCTGGGGTTCGGGGAGTCTCAGTACCGGTGGTTCTGGGGGTTCAGGAAGCCTCAGTACCGGTGGTTCTGCGGTTCAGGAAGCCTCAGTACCGGTGGTTCCGGGGGATTCAGGAAGCCTCAGTACTAGTGGTTCTGGGGTTCAGTAAGCATCAGTACCAGTGGTTCTGAGTGTTCAGCAAGCCTCAGTACCGGTGGTTCTGGAGTTCAGGAAGCCTCAGTACCGGTTGTCCTGGGGTTTCAGGAAGCCTCAGTACCGGTTGTCCTGGGGTTTCAGGAAGCCTCAGTACCGGTTGTCCTGGGGGTTCAGGAAGCCTCTGTACTGGTGGTTCTGGGGTTCGGGGAGTCTCAGTACCGGTGGTTCTGGGGTTCAGGAAGCCTCAGTACCGGTGGTTCTGCGGTTCAGGAAGCCTCAGTACCGGTGGTTCTGGGGTTCAGGAAGCATCAGTACCGGTGGTTCCAGGGGTTCAAGAACCAGTAACACTGTAGAACAAGGAAAACTCACATAAAACACTCAACTGGATAAGCAACACTTCGATAATCAAGAGAAATAATACTTTACTCAGATTAAATTTACTCATATTTACTTTAATTTGAATTAATGGCACAGTGAGTTGTCTTTACTCTCAATTCAATAAGGAAATTCAACAATAAATGATAAATCAATCAAAAATGATAAAATAGAATGAATAAATCTTGTGCAAAATTAAAATGGACTGGGAAAGCAATTCTCTAAAAAAATAAATTGACACACGAAGAATAAAACATTATACACAGAACAAGAAATGTAAAACTGGAATCACAGAATATTGCTCTGAAATAAACTGTAGCAATATTGAAAATAATAATTACTAATCAAAAATTACTGCACAACACAACACTGCATAAAAAAAATTCTGAAAGAAAAAAATTAATGGCAGCATAATATTGCACAAGTCATTGCAGAATGAGTCAATATTGCAGTAGTGATGAATGGTTTGAAAAACCGACATGTTGAAAATTGAGACACTTATGCAGCATATGGGAATCTTTATTCAGGAAACGTTTCGCCACACAGTGGCTTCATCAGTCCAATACAAAGAGGAAGGCGTAAGGAGAGGAGGAGAATGAGGTAATCAGTCCCTCCAGGTTGAGGGACTCATTACCTCATTCTCCTCCTCTCCTTACGCCTTCCTCTTTGTATTGGACTGATGAAGCCACTGTGTGGCGAAACGTTTCCTGAATAAAGATTCCCATATGCTGCATAAGTGTCTCAATTTTCAATATTGCAGTAAAAAAAATTGCACACAAGAAAATGCAGTTTACAAAAAACAATAAAAAAAATTACCAAGGAATGAACTGATTGAACACTTGAACTCTTAATTGCAACTTAAGCAACACTTACTGAACAAGCAACAGAATGATTTATTTTAAAAAGAAGTTTAAAATTGCACTAAGAGTGAATTTGTTCAATGAAATATGAAGAATAAGAGAGGAATAAGACACGAAACAGGTTAAGGTCAACACTTACAATAATACAGCAACACAACACATCAATATATCCACAATACTATGATAATTTTCTTGCAATAAGGTCTTGTGCTGACACAAATTGGAAATGATTCTCTTGCTTCAAACAAAATAATGGCACATTTGTCTGTGGAGATGAGACGAATTAGACGCTGACTAAATAAAAAGAATGAGCACAAAAGAATGTTCAACACAGTAAAATGGAAAATGAACGAATAAAAAAAAAATCAGCAAGAATACACAAATGTTGGGAGAAAAAAAATAACTGAGACAACACTGAGTTGTGACGCAGAATAAAAGATAACAGTAACTGAATTACTTTACTTCATAACTTACTGGGCAAGGAACACAGTACTGTGAACACAAGATAATTTATGAAGTGTAAACACAAGTTTATACTGCTTATATAGTGCATACAACAGGGAAAAATGGAAAAGTACTTCAAGTATATGTATAAAAAAGGAATACAACACAACACACATAAAAATAAAGCACGAAAATTAACACTGAAAAAAGAAAAAAAATTTGCAAACAGGATATAATGAAGACAGTCTAATTAAGAGTCACTGAATGTCACTAAGAAATGTCACTAAGAAATCACTGAGAACAACAAAAAAGTCTCAACACTCGCAAATGTCTATAAACGTTGATGGTGAAGAGGAAGCAGGTGGAGAAGAGTTGATGGGTGTGGAGGTGAAGGCAGGAGGCTGGTGGTGGTGGAGTCTCGTGGGCTGTCGGCGTTCTCTACTACTCTCAACACTGCGACATCTCAAAGAATTTGCGCTTAAATCGACGATAAACTCACACAGGTGCTTTTACATTGGTGCACGGCTTGACTTCCCCCCACAGACTGGCTTGGTGGCTTGGCTTAATTTGTAAACCCGGGCCAACCCCTCGGAAGTAATGCAAATAAGCAAATAAAACACTAAGATACAAAGACTGACCAGTAAGCAGGAAGCAAACAAGCAGGTGGGCGCTTGCTCGGGGTAGCTGGCTGCTAGGCTAGGCTGCCATGCTGGCACTCACACAATGTTCGTCGTTGGCTGAGAAAAAGTTAATCTCGTTACATCTGCATAAATATAAAATTTATGCGCTCACCGTGGAGATGTGATGGTTTGAGTTAAACACACTTGTTGGATGGTAACACTTATATTAGCAGAGTGTGAGAGGGGGAGCCCAGACTGCCTGTGTTGCCTGTTAGTAGACCTAAGTGCAGAGTAAGGAGGAAGCCGGGAGTGCAGCGCTCACATGCGGCATCACGTGACGTCACACATGCTAGTCACTGAGCCTAGCAAGGGGTCAACTATGTAAAGCATATGGATGGTACTATGATACTCAGATAACATATACATGTACAGGGGATCTGCAACTATGCTGACATCAGTACCAGTGGTTCTTAAGAGAGGCACGGGGGGGGGAGAGGTTACAGGCGTTTATAATGAGACTGTAAATGCCTGAATGCTAGGTTCTAGGGGAAAGTTTTCATGATGGGTGGGAGGGGAAAGTTTAGTGATGGGTGAGAGGGGAAGTTCAGTGATGGGTGGGAGGGGAAAGTTCAGTGATGGGAGGGAGAAGTTCAGTGATTGTATTGGGATGTTCAGTGATGGGTGGGAGGGGAAAGTTCACTGATTGGAGTGGAATGTTCAGTGATGGGTTAGAGGGGAAGTTCAGTGATGGGTGGGAGAAGTTCAGTGATGGGTGGGAGGGGTAAGTTCAGTGATGGGTGGGAGAAGTTCAGTGATTGGATTGGGATGTTCAGTGATGGGTGGGAGGGGAAGTACAGTGATGGGTGGGACGGGAAAGTTCAGTGATGGGAAGGAGAAGTTCAGTGATTGGATTGGGATGTTCAGTGATGGGTGGGAGGGGAAGTTCAGTGATGGGTGGGAGGGGGAAGTTCAGTGATGGGTGGGACGGGAAAGTTCAGTGATGGGAAGGAGAAGTTCAGTGATTGGATTGGGATGTTCAGTGATGGGTGGGAAGGGAAGTTCAGTGATGGGTGGGAGGGGGAAGTTCAGTGATGGTGGGAGGGGGAAGTTCAGTGATTGGATTGGGATGTTCAGTGATGGGTGGCAGGGGAAGTTCAATGATGGGTGGGAGAGGGAAGTTCAGTGATGGGTGGGAGGGGAAGTTCAGTGATTGGATTGGGATGTTCAGCGATGGATGGGAGGGGAAGTTCAGTGATGGGTAGGAGGGGGAAGTTCAGCGATGGATTGGAGGGGAAGTTCAGTGATGGATGGGAGGGAGAAGTTCAGTGATGGGTGAGAGGGGGAAGTTCAGTGATGGATGGGAGGGGAAGTTCAGTGATGGGTGGGAGGGGAAGTTCAGTGATGGGTGGAAGGGGAAGTTCAGTGATGGATGGGAGGGAGAAGTTCAGTGATGGGTGGGAGGGGGAAGTTCAGTGATGGGAGGGAAAATTCAGGGATGGGAAGAGGAAGTTCAGTGATTGGAGGGGGAAGTTCAGTGATGGGAGGGAAGTTCAATGGTGGAAGGAGGAAGTTCAGTGATGGGTGGGAGGAGGAAGTTCAGTGATTGGAGGAAATTCACTGATGGGGGAAGTTCAGTGATGGGAGTTGAACATCAATGATGAGAGGGGGGGTTCAATGTTGAGAGGGGGTGAGGTTCATAAGATTCTTGGTTTGGAGAGGGGGGACTACGGGAACCATGTAAGGCTGGAGGGGAAGTGTGAGGAGGGAAGGGGGCAGTGGTTGGGAAGGGGAAGGGATGAGGGAGGGGGCAGTGGTTGGGAAGGGAAGGGATGAGGGTGGGGGTAGTGGTTGAGAAGGGGAAGGGATGAGGGAGGTGGCAGTGGTTGGGAAGGGGAAGTGATGAGGGAGGGGGCAGTGGTTGAGAAGGGGAAGGGATGAGGGAGGGGGCAGTGGTTGAGAAAGGGAAGGGATGAGGGAGGGGGCAGTGGTTGGGGAGAGGAAGGTATGAGGGAGGGAGGGGACAGTGGTTGAGAAGGGGAAGGGATGAGGGAGGGGGCAGTGATGAGGGAGGGAGCAGTGGTTGGGAAGGAGAAGGGATGAGGGAGGGGGCAGTGGGAAGGGGAAAGGATGAGGGAGGGGGGGGAAGGGTTGTGGGAGGGGGCAGTGGTTGGGAAGGGGAAGGGATGAGGGAGGGGGGGAGGGGGCAGTGGTTGGGAAGGGGAGGGATGAGGGAGGGGGCAGTGGTTGGGAAGGGGATGGGATGAGGGAGGGGGCAGTGGTTGGGAAGGGGAAGGGATGAGGGAGGGGGCAGTGGTTGGGAAGGGGAGGGATGAGGGAGGGGGCAGTGGTTGGGAAGGGGATGGGATGAGGGAGGGGGCAGTGGTTGGGAAGGGGAAGGGATGTGGGTGGGGGCAGTGGTTGGGAAGGGGAAGTGATGAGGGAGGGGGCAGTGGTTGAGAAGGGGAAGGGATGAGGGAGGGGGCAGTGGTTGAGAAAGGGAAGGGATGAGGGAGGGGGCAGTGGTTGGGGAGAGGAAGGTATGAGGGAGGGAGGGGACAGTGGTTGGGAAGGAGAAGGGATGAGGGAGGGGGCAGTGGTTGGGAAGGGGAAGGGATGAGGGAGGGGGGCAGTGGTTGGGAAGGGGAAGGGATGAGGGAGGGGGCAGTGGTTGGGAAGGGGAAGGGATGAGGGAGGGGGGCAGTGGTTGGGAAGGGGAAGGGATGAGGGAGGGGGGCAGTGGTTGGGAAGGGGAAGGGATGAGGGAGGGGGCAGGATAGAGGTGGGTGGTTCCAGCATTGTTAGTCAGGTCACTCTTGGTCTCTCGGCATTTTAATGGTGGTTACAGCTGTTATGTGTCGTGTTGGTAGGTGGTGGTGGTGGTAGTTGTGGTGGTGGTAGGTCTTGGTGGTTGTAGATGATGGTTATTGTTGCTTGCAGTGGTAGGTGGTGGCTTGTAGTGGTAGGTGGTGGCTTGTAGTGGTGGTAGTTGATGGTAGTTGTTATATAATGGATGAAAAGGGAGGTTGCTTAGAATGGTGGTAGTTTGTCTAGAATGATGATGACCTACCTGGAATGGTGGGTGGTAGTTTGTCTAGAATGATGGCGGCGACCTTTCTGGAATGGTGGTAGTTTGTCTGGAACAGAGGTAGGATGTCTGGATTGGCAGTAGAGTGACTTGAAGACCCTCGATCTTAAGAACATAAGAACATAAGAACGAAGGAACACTGCAGAAGGCCTACTGGCCCATGCGAGGCAGGTCCAAGTCTCCTACCGGCTTAAGCCAATGCACCCAACCTAGTCAGGTCAGGTCACATTGACTTAAGGGAGGAACACGGCAACCGACCTGTTAGCACAAGCTATCAGGTCTAACTCACACCCACCCACATCTACTCATGTATTTATCCAACCTATTTTTAAAGCTACACAACGTTCTGGCCTCTATAACGGTACTTGGGAGTTTGTTCCACTCATCCACAACTCTATCTGCACCTAGAAAATTCAATAAAGATTGGTCCCAAATCTGCACACACAAATCAGAGCTGCAGAGAGCACACTGAGGGGAAACTTAATAAATGTGAGGGGACCGAGACTTTTCAGCTTCCTCCCTTCGTACATAATGGGGGATTACCAGTAGATCCCTTGCTGTCTTCAAGAGGGAATTGGAAAAGTCAGTGCCTGATCAGCCAGGCTGTGGTGCTTACGTTAGACTTTATGCACCTAGCACCAACAGCCTCGTTGGTGTTAGGCTTGCCGACACTAACAATGCTCTTTTCTGTCACGTCAGAGATCACAGCCATCCTATAGACTGGTCTTCTGCTAAAACTGTCTTCACTACTTCCAACTTTAACAGTCGCCGTCTGGTTGAATCCTCTCTAATACACAACTTTCCTTGTATGAATCTTAGTCCTGACTTCGTCAGGACTAAGAACACCCGTGACTTAACCTGATTCCTCCTTTTTTCTTCTTCTCCCTCTTCCCCTTTCCTCTTTCCTTTTTTCTCGTCTGGGTTGTCTTTCTTTCTTCTGTCTTGTGTTTCTTTTCCTTCATTATTTATTTCATTATTTTCTCCTCCCCCCACCTTTGTGTTCTTGCTCTCCCTCTGTGGGCACTTCGCTCCCTTGTGGGCACCTAGCTCCCTTGTGGGCACCTAGCTCCCTTGTGGGCACCTAGCTCCCTTGTGGGCACCTAGCTCCCTTGTGGGCACCTAGCTCCCTTGTGGGCACCTAGCTTCCTTGTGGGCACCTAGCTCCCTTGTGGGCACCTAGCTCCCTTGTGGGCACCTAGCTTCCTTGTGGGCACCTAGCTTCCTTGTGGGCACCTAGCTTCCTTGTGGGCACCTAGCTCCCTTGTGGGCACCTAGCTCCCTTGTGGGCACCTAGCTCCCTTGTGGGCACCTAGCTCCCTTGTGGGCACCTAGCTCCCTTGTGGGCACCTAGCTCCCTTGTGGGCACCTAGCTTCCTTGTGGGCACCTAGCTCCCTTGTGGGCACCTAGCTCCCTTGTGGGCACCTAGCTCCCTTGTGGGCACCTAGCTCCTTTGCAGTGCTCCTCTTTCTTTGTATTTGACTGGCTCTTCCTCCTTACTTCCCTATTGCTTCTTCCTTCCATCTCCGCCACTGCTACTACCACTTCTACTACTACTACTACTACTACTACTACTACTACTACTACTACTACTACTACTACTACTACTACTACTACTACTACGACTACTACTACAACTACTACGACTACTACTACTACTACTACTACTACTACTACTACTACTACTACTACTACTACTACTACTACAAGTACTACTACTACGACTACTACTACAACTACTACGACTACTACTACTACTACTATTACTACTGCTACTACTACTACTACTACAACAACTACTACTACTACTACTACAACTACTACAACTACTACTACTACGACTACTACTACAACTACTACGACTACTACTACTACTACTACTACAACTACTACTACTACTACTACTACTACTACTACTACTACTGCTACTACTACTACTACTACTACTACTACTACTACTACTACTACTACTACTACTACCTCTTCGTGCCTATATATACCCGTCCTGCTCTACTTCTCTTTAGTGTGACTTTGTAAATGGTCCAAGTCGGACCGAAACGTCGTCGTAAGCTCCTCTCTTCTATGTGCGGGTTATTTGTGTACAGGTCACCCTCCTTGAGGCCTGGTGTGGTACCCAACCACAGGTGTGTTAAATCTCGGAACACTATGGAATGAAGGAAAGGTGTCTGGAAGTAAGGTAGGGTATCTGGAATTAAGCTGACTTGAATGTAAATAGGGTGTCTAGAATGAAAGTAAAGTGTCTGGAATGTAGGTAGGGTGTCTGGAATGTAGGTGGGGTGTCTGGAATGTAGGTAGAGTGTCTGGAATATAGGTAGGGTGTCTGAAATGTAGGTGGGGTGTCTGGAATGGAGATAGGGTGTCTGGAATATAGGTACTGTGTCTGGAATGTAGGTAGGGTGTCTGGAATGTAGGTGGGGTGTCTGGAATGTAGGTAGGGTATCTGGAATATTGGTAGGGTGTCTAGAATGTAGGTAGGGTGTCTAGAATATTGGTAGGGTGTCTGGAATTCAGGTAGGATGTCTAGAAAGTAGGTAGGGTGTCTGGAATGTAGGTAGGGTGTCTGGAATGTAGGTAGGGTGTCTGGAATGTTGGTAGGGTGTCTGGAATGTAGGTAGGGTGTCTGGAATGTAGGTAGGATATCTGGAATGTAGGTAGGGTGTCTGGAATGTAGGTAGGATGTCTGGAATGTAGGTAGGGTGTCTGGAATGTAGGTAGGGTGTCTGGAATGTAAGTAGGATGTCTGTAATGTAGGTAGGGTGTCTGGAATGTAGGTAGGGTGTCTGGAATGTAGGTAGGTTGTCTGGAATGTAGGTAGGGTGTCTGGAATGCAGGTAGGATGTCTGAAATGTAGGTAAGGTGTCTAGAATGTAGGTAGGGTGTCGGGAATGGAGATAGTTCAGTAAATTTAATTTCAACAACCATAGAACTGACTTGGACAAAATTAACATGGAACTATCAGACATGTCCTGGGAAACAGTCCTGTGCACCATAAATCTTCACCAGTGCCTGGAAAACCTGAACACAGAAGCATACAAAGTCTGTAATAAATATGTACCATTTAGGAAACGTAGAAGGTCAGATACAGAAAGAGAGCGTAGGAGATGGTCCAAAAGAAAGAAAAAAACAGGCTTACCAAATATATGACAACAATGAAAAGAGTTTTAGCTGTCGTACCAAATAGAAGAACCACAAAGGAAACAAAAACCCATCCAGCATATTGCAAGAAACCCCGAATACTTCTATTCACTTGCAAATTCCAGGTTAAGAACTACTTATAGAACTGGACCATTAGTAAGAGGAGGTTTATATACTGACGATGAACAGGAAATGAACGAAATTGTAAAACACGACTGTGAGTCGGTGTTCAGCAACTCACTAAATGACAAGTGTGGAGAATGCAGGAAGCTCTTTCATTGGATATGAAGGCCGCGCAGACCAAACTAACAGTACTAATCCCATAGAAATGGGAAAATAGAAAACGTGCCCCGTCACTCAGCACCTGAACTAGATTCATGGAATTCCTTATTTATTAAAAAAAGTGGAAAGTACCACTAGCAAGAACCTCCAGTACTCTGTAAAGAGCCTAGATCTAGGTGTAATGCCAGAGACCTTAAAGAGTGCAGACATAGCTCCTTTCCATAAGGAAGATAGTATAACTCTGAAAATTACAGACCAGTAGTTTTAACTTGCCACGTAATAAAAATCTTCGAGTGATGAGATGCCAAATTAAACACTTTATGGAACAGCGTAATTTACATAACCCAAACTAACGTGATTTTAGAACTGTACGATCATGCCTTGCTGAGGCATTGGAAGGAAACCAAAACGCAGATGTGATATACACAGGCTTTATCAACTGCGACAAATGCGTTGACCCCGGAACACCCTCCAGGTAGACTCCAAGTAGGTATGAGGTGATTGCACACAAAATGAGGTCCTTGGGTATTACGGGGAAGGTAGGCAAATAGATTTTCAAGTTTCTAACACAAAGAACACAAAGAGTACAAGGAAGCAGAGCAAAATCCAGCATCAGCGAGGTAAAAAGCTCAGTACCCCAAGGCACTGTCATGGCACCTCTGCTGTTTCTTATCCACACAGCAAACTCCATAAAAACACCCGTCACAGTCACAGATGACTAAAATAAGCATGAAAGTCACTTTGATAGAAAACACTGAAAACTGCAGAAAGATATAAGCAGGATTTTCCAGTGGGCAGTAGAGAACAACATGGTGTTCATTTGTGATAAGTTACAGTTGCTTAGGTATGGAAAGAACTCAAAAGGGACACTATGCAAAACTCAAGAGAACCATCAGATAGAACATCAGAAACACGTGAAAGACCAGGGAATAATTATATCGGCTGACCTTTCTTTCTAAAAACCACAGTAAGACCAGTGTCACTACAACTAGGAGAACTTTCAAAACAAGGAATTAGTGCCAGTGGTGACACTTTTCAGATCGCTTGTGCTCTCTCGTTTGGAATATTGTTGTGTTGACGGTGCCGTTCAGGTCAGGAGAGATATCAGAGCTTGAAGAAATACAGAGATTGTTTACGGACCACGAAGAGCTAGTAAAGCATTTAAATTACTAGAAACGCCTTAAAGTTCTTAAAATGTGTTCATTGGGTGGAGGAGACAGAAAGATACATGGTAATATAAACATGAGAAGTACTTAGAGGGCCTTAACCCAAACCTGCACACTGCAATAACGTACTGGAGTGAGAGATATGGAGGAAGTGCTTAATCAACCCAGTGAAAAGTAGGTGCACTTTGAGCACAATAAGGGAACATTGGATCAACATCCGTGGCCCCAGAGAATTTAATATCATACTAACGGATACCAGAAACACTGTTAGGAAAAGTGAAAAAGTCTTCAAGAAGAAACTGGCACCTGGTACCAGTTTCTGCTGGCTGTCAGTGGGCCGCCTGCAGCAACAGTGTGGTTGACCATGTAAGCAACAGCCGAACCTGGCCCCAAGACCGAGCTTCGGAAGTATAAAAACTCTCGAAACTCATCAAAGGTATATCAAATGCAGTGTGTCTGAAATGAAGGTCGGATCTGGAATGAAGCTAGGGCGTCTGGAATGAGGGTAGGGTATCTGGAATGAAGTTAGGGTGTCGTCTGGAATGTAGGTAGGCTGTCTGGAATGATGATAGGGTGTCTGGAATGATGGTAGGGTGCCTGAAGTGAAGGTAGGGTATCTAGAAAGAAGGTAGAGTGTCTAGAATGAGGGTAGGTTGTCTAGAATGGAAGTAGGGTGTCTGGAAATAAAGTAGTGTCTGGAATGAAGTTAACGTGACTAGAATAAAGGTAGAGTATCGTCTGGAATTAAAGCAGGATGTCTGGTATGAATGTAGGATGTCGTCTGGAATGAAGGTAGGGTATCTGAAATGAAGGTAGTGTATCTATAATGAAGGTAGGGTGTCTGGAATAAAGGTAGGTGAGTCTGCAATAAAGATAGGATGTCTGGAATAAAGATAGGGTGTCTGGAATAAAGATAGGGGGTCTGGAATAAAGATAGGGGGTCTGGAATAAAGAGAGGGGGTCTGGAATGAAGGTAGGATCTCTGGAATGAAGGTAGAGTATCTGAAATGAAGGTAGGGTGTCTGGAATAAAGGTAGGAGGTGTCTGGAATAAAGATATGGTGTCTGGAATAAAGATAGGGGGTCTGGAATGAAGGTAGGATGTCTGGAATAAAAGTAGAGTATCTGGAATGAAGGCAGGGTGTCTGGAATGAAGATAGTGTGTCTGTAATGAAGGTAGGGCATCTGGATTAAAGATAGGGTGTCTGGAATGAAGGTAGGGTGTCTGGAATAAAGATAGGGTGTCTGGAATGAAGGTAGGGTGTCTGGAATAAAGATAGGGTGTCTGGAATGAAGGTAGGGTGTCTGGAATAAAGATAGGGTGTCTGGAATGAAGGTAGGGTGTCTGGAATAAAGATAGGGTGTCTGGAATGAAGGTAGGGTGTCTGGAATAAAGATAGGGTGTCTGGAATGAAGGTAGGGTGTCTGGAATAAAGATAGGGTGTCTGGAATGAAGGTAGGGTGTCTGGAATAAAGATAGGGTGTCTGGAATGAAGGTAGGGTGTCTGGAATAAAGATAGGGTGTCTGGAATGAAGGTAGGGTGTCTGGAATAAAGATAGGGTGTCTGGAATGAAGGTAGGGTGTCTGGAATAAAGATAGGGTGTCTGGAATGAAGGTAGGGTGTCTGGAATAAAGATAGGGTGTCTGGAATGAAGGTAGGGTGTCTGGAATAAAGATAGGGTGTCTGGAATGAAGGTAGGGTGTCTGGAATAAAGATAGGGTGTCTGGAATGAAGGTAGGGTGTCTGGAATAAAGATAGGGTGTCTGGAATGAAGGTAGGGTGTCTGGAATAAAGATAGGGTGTCTGGAATGAAGGTAGGGTGTCTGGAATAAAGATAGGGTGTCTGAAATGAAGGTAGGGTGTCTGGAATAAAGATAGGGTGTCTGGAATGAAGGTAGGGTGTCTGGAATAAAGATAGGGTGTCTGGAATGAAGGTAGGGTGTCTGGAATAAAGATAGGGTGTCTGGAATGAAGGTAGGGTGTCTGGAATAAAGATAGGGTGTCTGGAATGAAGGTAGGGTGTCTGGAATAAAGATAGGGTGTCTGGAATGAAGGTAGGGTGTCTGGAATAAAGATAGGGTGTCTGGAATGAAGGTAGGGTGTCTGGAATAAAGATAGGGTGTCTGGAATGAAGGTAGGGTGTCTGGAATAAAGATAGGGTGTCTGGAATGAAGGTAGGGTGTCTGGAATAAAGATAGGGTGTCTGGAATGAAGGTAGGGTGTCTGGAATAAAGATAGGGTGTCTGGAATGAAGGTAGGGTGTCTGGAATAAAGATAGGGTGTCTGGAATGAAGGTAGGGTGTCTGGAATAAAGATAGGGTGTCTGGAATGAAGGTAGGGTGTCTGGAATAAAGATAGGGTGTCTGGAATGAAGGTAGGGTGTCTGGAATAAAGATAGGGTGTCTGGAATGAAGGTAGGGTGTCTGGAATAAAGATAGTGTGTCTGGAATGAAGGTAGGGTGTCTGGAATAAAGATAGTGTGTCTGGAATGAAGGTAGGGTGTCTGGAATAAAGATAGTGTGTCTGGAATGAAGGTAGGGTGTCTGGAATAAAGATAGTGTGTCTGGAATGAAGGTAAAGTTTACTCAGGTGAATAGTGGGTGACTACTACTGCTGCTGCTGCTGCTGCTGCTGCTGCTGCTGCTGCTGCTGCTGCTACTGCTGCTGCTGCTGCTGCTGCTGCTGCTGCTGCTGATGCTGCTACTGCTGATGTTGCTGCTGATACTGCTACTGCTGCTGTTGCTGTTGTTGTTGCTGCTACTGCTACTACTGTTGCTGTTGTTGTTGTTGTTGCTGCTGCTGCTGCTTCTGCTAGTGGTGGTGGTGGTGGTGGTGGTGGTGGTGGTGGTGGTGGTGGTGGTGGTGGTGGTGGCGGCGGTGGTGGTGGTGGTGGTGGTGGTGGTGGTGGTGGTGGTGGTGGTGGTGGTGGTGGTGGTGGTGTTGCTGCTGCTGCTGCGTTTCCTGGTATAGCGAGGGTGGGCGCGGTGGGTGGTGGGCAGGTGGGTGGGTTGCGCCTGGCTTGCGTGGAGGCACCGCCGCTGGATTAAGACGTCAAGGCGGGGCCACCCACCATGCCGCCCGTTGCCGCCCCTCCCACCAGAAAAACCTCCAGGAGCCGCCTCTACCCCCTCCTCCCTTCCCATCCACCCTCCTCTACCTGCCACCACTCCGCTGTATTACCCATTCTTATCATTCCTTTGCTTGTGTCATTCCACACTCCTTCCCGCACACCCACGCCACCTCATCCACACACCCACTACCCACACTCGCCTGGAAACCCACTGGAAAGGGAGTGAAGATGGTAGAGGAGTGGGTTAAGTGTGGGTCTGGCGTGGGCATCGTGCCCCTGGCAGCCGGCCACAATGAAGACATCACCGGGGCGGCCCACCCACCTGGCCACGCTCTTAATTTCAGGTAATTATCCGGCTGGTAATGTTGGGATCAGTCATGCGGGCGAGCTGGTCCACTGGTCTGCATGGACCGCGACTCCCCCGGGCCACTGGACTGCATGGACCGCACCTACCCCGGGCCACCACCTCTCTCTGTCTCTCCCTCTCTCTCCGACACACTTAAGATATATACTGGGTGGTACAGCGTCTTTCTCGCCCGCTGTAAGGAGATAGAGGATCGAGCCTCGACCTGAGGAATGCTTCCGGGGGATCAATGCCTCCGCGGCCCGGCCCTAGACCAGGATCAGGCCTTGAGGATCAGGGCCTGGTCACCCAGGCTGTTACTACTGACCGCACGCGCACAGTCCAGAGGTAAAGAATTGCATCCTGGACAAAGACGAGGCCTCCCAGTGGATGACGTGATCAACCAGGCTGTTGGTGGTTGAAGGTGAGATCTTCTGACATCACTCCCAGGTCTCTCCTCTCACATCAATCTTGCGCTCTATTGAGTCGAATTTGTTTAATGCTTCCAGTCTTTTATTCCCTCAGTCTGTACATAACATAGTAAGTGAAACATGTCCTCACTCACCATTATATTGTTGTCAGAGGCCCACTGCAAGATTTTATTTATATCAGCTTGGAGATTTAATGTGTCCTCACTGGATGACACATATATCGTCTGCAAAGGGTGATACAGTGGGACGATTTATACCTCTGTCTGTATCAGATATGAGAATGAGAAAGAGAAAAGAGGTCAGAAGTATGCCTTAGAGAACAGAACTTTTCACTGTGGCAGAATGTGTAAAATAAATGTAGTGAAAAGCTGGGGCGCCGTGGGTAAAATGAGAGAACATTGTATCAATATCCGTAGCCTCCCTAATATATGTACATCCGGTAAGTGCCAGATCAACCAGTCTGTGATAAATATGGAAGACAGTAGGCAGTAATAGCATGATTGACCAGGCAAGCACCAGACAAACCTGGCTCAGAACCCGGCTTCCAGAGTGTGAAACTCTTGAAAGCCTTCAGAGGCATATTAAAGGCAAAATGTCTGTCTGTCATCAGTGGTTCATTCGTGGTGTTCAGTAGTTCGTACAGGTGACTCTTTAACTTAGTGGACAGAGTCACCCTTCCCCACCCCCTCCATCACTTCCGTCACTTCCATCACTTCCATCACTTCCATCACTTCCATCACTTCCATCACTTCCATCACTTCCATCACTTCCATCACTTCCATCACTTCCGTCACTTCCATCACTTCCATCACTTCCATCACTTCCATCACTTCCATCACTTCCTCGTTGTCTTTTTCTTTTTTATTCCCAGTCGCATATAAAAAGGTCGTAGTCTAGGTTCCACATTGTCTTGATCAAAATCGTCTCTTACACGAGTCTCCCAGCAACTGTCAACACTGTCAAGAATTCACACGAGTCTCCCAGCAACTGTCAACACTGTCAAGAATTCACACGAGTCTCCCAGCAACTGTCAACACTGTCAAGAATTCACACGAGTCTCCCAGCAACTGTCAACACTGTCAAGAATTCACACGAGTCTTTGTCACACTGAGTCTCCCAGCAACTGTCAACACTGTCAAGAAGCAACTCACACGAGTCTCTCCAGCAACTGTCAACACTGTCAAGAACTCACAAGACTGTCAACACGAGTCTTCCAGCAACTCTCAACATGTCAAGGACTTACACGAGTCTCCCAGCAACTGTCAACACTGTCAAGGACTCACAAGAGTCTCCCAGCAACTGTCAACACTGTCAAGAACTCACACGAGTCTCCCAGCAACTGTCAACACTGTCAACGACTTTCACGAGTCTCCCAGCAACTGTCAACACTGTCAACGACTTTCACGAGTCTTCCAGCAACTGTCAACACTGTCAACGACTTTCACGAGTCTCCCAGCAACTGTCAACACTGTCAAGAACTCACACGAGTCTCCCAGCAACTGTCAACACTGTCAAGAACTCACACAAGTCTCCCAGCAACTGTCAACACTGTCAACGACTTTCACGAGTCTCCCAGCAACTGTCAACACTGTCAACGACTTTCACGAGTCTCCCAGCAACTGTCAACACTGTCAAGGACTCACACGAGTCTCCCAGCAACTGTCAACACTGTCAAGGACTCACACGAGTCTCCCAGCAACTGTCAACACTGTCAAGGACTTGCACGAGTCTCCCAGCAACTGTCAATACTATCAAGGACTCACACGAGTCTCCCAGCAACTGTCAACACTGTCAAGGACTCACACGAGTCTCCCAGCAACTGTCAACACTGTCAAGGACTTACACGAGTCTCCCAGCAACTGTCAACACTGTCAAGGACTCACACGAGTCTTCCAGCAACTCTCAACACTGTCAACGACTTTCACGAGTCTCCCAGCAACTGTCAACACTGTCAAGGACTCACACGAGTCTCCCAGCAACTGTCAACACTGTCAAGGACTCACACGAGTCTCCCAGCAACTGTCAACACTGTCAAGGACTTACACGAGTCTTCCAGAAACTGTCAACACTGTCAAACTGACTCTCCCAGCAACTGTCAACACTGTCAAGAACTCACTCGAGTCTCCCAGAGTCTGTCAATGACCACGAGTCTCCCAGCAACTGTCAACACTGTCAACAACTGCTGTCAACGACTTTCACGAGTCTCCCAGCAGCTGTCAACACTGTCAAGGACTCACACGAGTCTCCCAGCAACTGTCAACACTGCCAAGGACTTACACGAGTCTCCCAGCAACTGTCAACACTGTGAAGGACTCACACGTGTCTCCCAGCAACTGTCAACACTGTCAAGGACTCACACGAGTCTCCCAGCAACTGTCAACACTGTCAAGGACTCACACGAGTCTCCCAGCAACTGTCAACACTGTGAAGGACTCACACGAGTCTCCCAGCAACTGTCAACACTGTGAAGGACTCACACGAGTCTCCCAGCAACTGTCAACACTGTCAAGGACTCACACGAGTCTCCCAGCAACTGTCAACACTGTCAAGTACTTAATCAAATGCAGTGTTGGCAGTGTGTGTTCACCAACACACTGTGTTCACCAACACACTGTGTTCACCAACACACTGTGTTCACCAACACACTGTGTTCACCAACACACTGTGTTCACCAACACACTGTGTTCAGCAGCACACTGTGTTCAGCAGCACACTGTGTTCACCAACACACTGTGTTCACCAGCACACTGTGTTCAGCAGCACACTGTGTTCACCAGCACACTGTGTTCACCAACACAGTGTTCACCAGCACACTGTGTTCACCAGCACACTGTGTTCACCAACACACTGTGTTCACCAACACATTGTGTTCAGCAGCACACTGTGTTCACCAACACACTGTGTTCACCAACACACTGTGTTCACCAACACACTGTGTTTACCAACACACTGTGTTCACCAGCACACTGTGTTCACCAACACACTGTGTTCACCAACACACTGTATTCACCAGCACACTGTGTTCACCAACACACTGTGTTCACCGACACACTGTGTTCACAATCACACTGCGTTCACCAACACACTGTGTTCACCAACACACTGTGTTCACCAACACACTGTGTTCACCAGCACACTGTGTTCACCAGCACACTGTGTTCACCAACACACTGTGTTCACCAGCACACTGTGTTCACCAACACACTGTGTTCACCAACACACTGTGTTCACCAGCACACTGTGTTCACCAACACAGTGTTCACCAACACACTGTGTTCACCAGCACACTGTGTTCACCAACACACTGTGTTCAGCAGCACACTGTGTTCACCAGCACAGTGTTCACCAGCACACTGTGTTGACCAGCACACTGTGTTGACCAGCACACTGTGTTGACCAGCACACTGCGTTCACCAACACACTGTGTTCGCCAGCACACTGTGTTCAGCAACACAGTGTTCGCCAGCACACTGTGTTGACCAGCACACTGTGTTGACCAGCACACTGTGTTGACCAGCGCACTGTGTTCACCAGCACACTGTGTTCACCAGCACACTGTGTTGACCAGCACACTGTGTTGACCAGCACACTGTGTTGACCAGCACACTGTGTTGACCAGCACACTGTGTTGACCAGCACACTGTGTTGACCAGCGCACTGTGTTCACCAGCACAGTGTGTTCAGCAGCACACAGTGTTCAACAGCACACGATGTTCAACAGCACACACTGTTCAACAGCACTGAGTGTTCAACAGCACACTGTGTTCAACAGCACACAGTGTTCAACAGCACACAGTGTTCAACAGCACACAGTGTTCAACAGCACAGGGTGTTCAACAGCACACATGGTGTTCAACAGCACAGGGTGTTCAACAGCACAGGGTGTTCAACAGCACAGGGTGTTCAACAGCACTGTTCAACAGCACAGGGTGTTCAACAGCACACGCTGTTCAACAGCACAGGGTGTTCAACAGCACTGTTCAACAGCACAGGGTGTTCAACAGCACTGTTCAACAGCACAGGGTGTTCAACAGCACTGTTCAACAGCACAGGGTGTTGAACAGCACACGCTGTTCAACAGCACAGGGTGTTCAACAGCACTGTTCAACAGCACAGGGTGTTCAACAGCACAGGGTGTTCAACAGCACACAGGGTGTTCAACAGCACACATGGTGTTCAACAGCACACAGGGTGTTCAACAGCACAGGGTGTTCAACAGCACACAGGGTGTTCAACAGCACACATGGTGTTCAACAGCACAGGGTGTTCAACAGCACACAGGGTGGGTATAGAGTATACAGTTCAGTGCTTCTCACTCGTTCCTCCACACATGACTGCTCCTGTCTCCTCCCTCCCCACCTTGGACACGGCAGGGTGGTGCTGGGCGGTGTGTGGGTGGCGCTGGGCGGTGTATGGGTGGTGCTGGACGGTGTGTGGGTGGCGCTGGGCGGTGTGTGGGTGGCGCTGGGCGGTGTATGGGCGGTGCTGGGCGGTGTGTGGGTGGTGCTGGGCGGTGTGTGGGTAGCGCTGGGCGGTGTATGGGTGGTGCTGGACGGTGTGTGGGTGGTGCTGGACGGTGTGTGGGTGGCGCTGGGCGGTGTATGGGCGGTGCTGGGCGGTGTGTGGGCTGGTGCGCTGGGCGGTGTATGGGTGGTGCTGGTGGTGCTGGACGGTGTGTGGGTAGCGCTGGGCGGTGTATGGGTGGTGCTGGACGGTGTGTGGGTGGCGCTGGGCGGTGTATGGGTGGTGCTGGACGGTGTGTGGGTAGCGCTGGGCGGTGTATGGGTGGTGCTGGACGGTGTGTGGGTAGCGCTGGGCGGTGTATGGGTGGTGCTGGACGGTGTGTGGGCGGCGCTGGGCGGTGTATGGGTGGTGCTGGACGGTGTGTGGGCGGCGCTGGGCGGTGTCTGGGTGGTGCTGGACGGTGTGTGGGTGGCGCTGGGCGGTGTATGGGTGGTGCTGGCAGTGTGTGGGCGGCGCTGGGCGGTGTATGGGTGGTGCTGGACGGTGTGTGGGCGGCGCTGGGCGGTGTATGGGTGGTGCTGGACGGTGTGTGGGTGGCGCTGGGCGGTGTATGGGTGGTGCTGGACGGTGTGTGGGTAGCGCTGGGCGGTGTATGGGTGGTGCTGGACGGTGTGTGGGCGGCGCTGGGCGGTGTATGGGTGGTGCTGGACGGTGTGTGGGTGGCGCTGGGCGGTGTATGGGTGGTGCTGGACGGTGTGTGGGCGGCGCTGGGCGGTGTATGGGTGGTGATGGACGGTGTGTTTAGTGGAAATTAATTTCTCTGGTTATCACCTTGAGACCTAGTCTCGGACTCGGCCTCCTGCAGAGTACCTAAAGGATACTTCCCGGGGGTCAGCGCCCCCGCAGACCTTCGGGTGGGTCATTGCTTGGTCAGACTGACCCAGCGCGCGACACACAGTCAGGCTGGTACTTCTCAATCACTGGTGAGAACTCTTCATTACTTATCTTTTGGTGAATGAGACACAGATGCGACACTTTATTGCCCAACTTATCGAAATAAAGACCATTATCATAATAACTTTCTTGGATCAGCTGCAAAGGTCACTGTTATTGTCTACCACAGAAAGGTCACTGTTATTGTCTACCACAGAAAGGTTACTGTTATTGTCTACCACAGAAAGGTCACTGTTATTGTCTAAACAGAAAGGTCACTGTTATTGTCTAAACAGAAAGGTTACTGTTATTGTCTACCACAGAAAGGTTACTGTTATTGTCTACCACAGAAAGGTCACTGTTATTGTCTAAACAGAAAGGTCACTGTTATTGTCTAAACAGAAAGGTCACTGTTATTGTCTACCACAGAAAGGTCACTGTTATTGTCTAAACAGAAAGGTCACTGTTATTGTCTACCACAGAAAGGTCACTGTTATTGTCTACCACAGAAAGGTCACTGTTATTGTCTACCACAGAAAGGTCACTGTTATTGTCTAACACAGAAAGGTCACTGTTAATGTCTAAACAGAAAGGTCACTGTTATTGTCTAAACAGAAAGGTCACTGTTATTGTCTACCACAGAAAGGTCACTGTTATTGTCTACCACAGAAAGGTCACTGTTATTGTCTACCACAGAAAGGTCACTGTTATTGTCTACCACAGAAAGGTCACTGTTATTGTCTACCACAGAAAGGTCACTGTTATTGTCTAAACAGAAAGGTCACTGTTATTGTCTACCACAGAAAGGTCACTGTTATTGTCTAAACAGAAAGGTCACTGTTATTGTCTACCACAGAAAGGTCACTGTTATTGTCTACCACAGAAAGGTCACTGTTATTGTCTAAACAGAAAGGTCACTGTTATTGTCTACCACAGAAAGGTCACTGTTATTGTCTACCACAGAAAGGTCACTGTTATTGTCTACCACAGAAAGGTCACTGTTATTGTCTACCACAGAAAGGTCACTGTTATTGTCTACCACAGAAAGGTCACTGTTATTGTCTACCACAGAAAGGTCACTGTTATTGTCTACCACAGAAAGGTCACTGTTATTGTCTACCACAGAAAGGTCACTGTTATTGTCTACCACAGAAAGGTCACTGTTATTGTCTACCACAGAAAGGTCACTGTTATTGTCTACCACAGAAAGGTCACTGTTATTGTATACCACAGAAAGGTCACTGTTATTGTCTACCACAGAAAGGTCACTGTTATTGTCTACCACAGAAAGGTCACTGTTATTGTCTACCACAGAAAGGTCACTGTTATTGTCTACCACAGAAAGGTCATTGTTATTGTCTACCACAGAAAGGTCACTGTTATTGTATACCACAGAAAGGTCACTGTTATTGTCTACCACAGAAAGGTCACTGTTATTGTCTACCACAGAAAGGTCACTGTTATTGTCTACCACAGAAAGGTCACTGTTATTGTCTACCACAGAAAGGTCTCTGTTATTGTCTACCACAGAAAGGTCACTGTTATTGTCTACCACAGAAAGGTCACTCTTATTGTCTACCTCAAAAAAGTCAGTTATTGTCTACCACAGAAAGGTCACTGTTATTGTCTACCGCAGAAAGGTCACTTATTGTCTACCACAGAAAGATCACTGTTATTGTCTACCACAGAAAGGTCACTGTTATTGTGTACCACAGAAAGGTCACTTTTATTGTCTACCGCAGAAAGGTCACTGTTATTGTCTACCACAGAAAGGTCACTGTTATTGTCTACCACACAAAGGTCACAGTTTTTGTCTACCACGGAAAGGTCACTGTTATTGTCTACCACAGAAAGGTCACTGTTATTGTCTACCACGGAAAGGTCACTGTTATTGTCTACCACAGAAAGGTCACTGTTATTGTCTACCACAGAAAGGTCACTGTTACTGTCTACCACAGAAAGGTCACTCTTATTGTTTACCACAGAAAGGTCACTGTTATTGTCTACCACAGAAAGGTCACTGTTATTGTCTACCACGGAAAGGTCACTGTTATTGTCTACCATAGAAAGGTCACTGTTATTGTCTACCACGGAAAGGTCACTGTTATTGTCTACCACAGAAAGGTCACTGTTATTGTCTACCACAGAAAGGTCACTGTTATTGTCTACCACAGAAAGGTCATTGTTATTGTCTACCACAGAAAGGTCACTCTTATTGTCTACCACAGAAAAGTCACTGTTATTGTCTACCACAGAAAGGTCACTGTTATTGTCTACCACAGAAAAGTCACTCTTATTGTCTGCCACACAAAGGTCATTGTTGTTGTCTACCACACAAAGGTCGTAGTTATTGTCTACCACACAAAGGTCATTGTTGTTGTCTCCCCCACAAAGGCCATTGTTGTTGTCCACCACACAAAGGTCGTTGTTATTGTCTGCCACACAAAGGTCAGTATTGTTGTTTCTCCCACAAAGGTCGTTGTTGTTGTCTCCCCCACAAAGGTCATTGTTGTTGTCTCCCCCACAAAGGTCATTGTTGTTGTCTACCACACAAAGGTCATTGTTGTTGTCTACCACACAAAGGTCATTGTTGTTGTCTCACCCACAAAGGTCGTTGTTGTTGTCTCCCCCACAAAGGTCATTGTTGTTGTCTACCCCACAAAGGTCATTGTTGTTGTCTACCCCACAAAGGTCATTGTTGTTGTCTCACCCACAAAGGTCATTGTTGTTGTCTCCTCCACAAAGGTCATTGTTGTTGTCTCCTCCACAAAAGTCATTGTTGTTGTCTCACCCACAAAGGTCATTGTTGTTGTCTACCCCACAAAGGTCATTGTTGTTGTCTCCTCCACAAAAGTCATTGTTGTTGTCTCACCCACAAAGGTCATTGTTGTTGTCTCCTCCACAAAGGTCATTGTTGTTGTCTCCTCCACAAAGGTCATTGTTGTTGTCTCCTCCACAAAAGTCATTGTTGTTGTCTCACCCACAAAGGTCATTGTTGTTGTCTCCTCCACAAAGGTCATTGTTGTTGTCTCCTCCACAAAGGTCATTGTTGTTGTCTCTCCCACAAAGGTCATTGTTGTTGTCTCCTCCACAAAGGTCATTGTTGTTGTCTCCTCCACAAAGGTCATTGTTGTTGTCTCTCCCACAAAGGTCATTGTTGTTGTCTCCCCCACAAAGGTCATTGTTGTTGTCTCCCCCACAAAGGTCATTGTTGTTGTCTCCCCCACAAAGGTCATTGTTGTTGTCTACCACACAAAGGTCATTGTTGTTGTCTCCCCCACAAAGGTCATTGTTGTTGTCTCCCCCACAAAGGTCATTGTTGTTGTCTACCACACAAAGGTCATTGTTGTTGTCTCCCCCACAAAGTTCATTGTTGATGTCTCCTCCACAAAGGTCATTGTTGTTGTCTCCCCCACAAAGGTCATTGTTGTTGTCTCCCCCACAAAGGTCATTGTTGTTGTCTACCACACAAAGGTCATTGTTGTTGTCTACCACACAGAGGTCATTGCTGTTGTCTCCTCCACAAAGGTCATTGTTGTTGTCTCCTCCACAAAGGTCATTGTTGTTGTCTCCTCCACAAAGGTCATTGTTGTTGTCTACCACACAAAGGTCATTGTTGTTGTCTCCCCCACAAAGGTCATTGTTGTCTCCTCCACAAAGGTCATTGTTGTTGTCTCCCCCACAAAGGTCATTGTTGTTGTCTCCCCCACAAAGGTCATTGTTGTTGTCTCCTCCACAAAGGTCATTTTTGTTGTCTCCCCCACAAAGGTCATTGTTGTTGTCTCCCCCACAAAGGTCATTGTTGTTGTCTCCCCCACAAAGGTCATTGTTGTTGTCTCCCCCACAAAGGTCATTGTTGTTGTCTACCACACAGAGGTCATTGCTGTTGTCTCCTCCACAAAGGTCATTGTTGTTGTCTCCTCCACAAAGGTCATTGTTGTTGTCTACCACACAAAGGTCATTGTTGTCTCCCCCACAAAGGTCATTGTTGTTGTCTACCACACAAAGGTCATTGTTGTTGTCTCCCCCACAAAGGTCATTGTTGTTGTCTCCCCCACAAAGGTCACTGTTGTTGTCTCCTCCACGAAAAAGATGTTTCTCGCCTGCCATTTCGTCAGAAAAATTTCGCTAATTTTATTCACTGACGGATGTATGAAGACTCCAGAGACAAGACAGTTTGTGCTCTTGTTCTCACCTTCACGCGACTCTTTATGTCATGTTGACTCCTGGTTCATTACTGACTGTTGTCATCACTGAAGGCTCTTGACTCTTGGATCATTACTCAATCATCATTGAAGGCTCTTGACTCTTGGATCATAACTAAAGGCTCTTGGCTCGGAGACTCTTAATAACATATTCACTGGTATGGATATTGCAAATCCTGAGAAAGGAAAATTAGTGTACAATTGTTATGAATTCCATCTCACACTGGAATGCTCCTTCATGATAAAGTTGGCAAGTTAGCCCCCAAAAAAAGTAACCTTGAATGTAACTTTGGTGTGTCTGCGTCTAGCATTAGGAATAATATTAGGAGAGAAGTAAATGATGAATCTGAATGTTATAGTAATGCAGTTAGAAGCCTGAGTAGATCTATCATCCACTACCATAACATTAACGCAGAAAAGTACGTTTATGGAGCAACTTGCAGTGTGAACACACTGATATTGCAGTGGCCAGGCTGAGGCTTAGTTACAGCCTATTGTGTATCCGTATGCCATACTTTCTACGTATATATTATCATGTATCTCTCTCTTCTCCGCTCTAGTCAATACATATTTAAGGCCTTAAGGCTTTTCCAGTAATTTGAATGCTTTATTGGCTCGGTGTGCCGTAAACGATCTCTGTATTTGTTCCAGCTCTGACATCTCTCCTGCCCTAAACGGGGTCGTCAACACTGAACCAGAGCGAGAGAGCACAAGTTATTTGAAGTGTCACAACTGACACTATTTAGGTGTCCCGTAGCTCGATTGGTAGTGCACCCATTTCAGACACTGAATGTCCATGTTTCAATCCCCGGTACGGGTGCAAACATTAGAGCGTATTTTCCTAAGACACCTGCTGTCCCTGTTCACGTAACAGCAAATAGGTACCTGGGTGTTAGCTGACTGATGTGGATCGCATCCTGGGGATAAAATTAACCTAATTCCCCAATATGCTCTGAACCAGGAGTTTTCTAGTGTATAGTATGTCACTGATGTCAAATTTGTCTCTATAAGTTTTATCATGTACGTGTAGAAATAAAAATTATTATTTGTATTTATTATTATTATTATTATTATTTTTATTATTATTATTATTATTATTATTATTATTATTGTTACTATAATTATTATTAATTTGAAAGGTCTCATTATCCTCTTGTCATTTTCTTTGCTTTCGTGATATTTGCCTTATTGTTGTACCTAGTGATCCTCCTGTGTTCTACAGTGCCCATCTTGTGTTCGTTATTGTTGTACCTAGTGATCCTCCTGTGTTCTACAGTGCCCATCTTGTGTTCGTTATTCTTTTTATATTTAAATATTTGGTACTTGGGAAGAAGAAAGGCTGGAATTTCTTTCAAAAAATACATTAAGGCCAGTGTGACGACATTCAGGAAAATGACGGGGTGGATAATAAGGACTTTCAAAACAAGAGAAATAGTGCCAGTGGTGACACTTTTCGTGGCCCCGTTCAGGGCAGGAGAAATATCAGAGCTGGAACAGATAGAGACTATTTACGGCTCGCATAGGGCCAATAAAGCATTTAAATTACTTGGAAGTCCTTGCAGTCTCAAATATATACTCACCGGAGCTCGGACGAGAGTGATATTTGATAATATATACCTGGAAAGTACTCGAAGGCCTGATCCCAAATCTGCACACTGCCATAACAACATACTGGAGTGAGAGAGATGGGAGGAAGTGTAAAATAAATCCAGTGAAAAGCAGGTGTGCGGTGAGGATAATAAGGGAACACTGTATCAACATCCACGGACCAAATTTTTCAACATCCCACCTGAAGATATCAGAAACACTGCTGGAACAAGTGTAAAAGTCTGCAAGAGCAAATGGGACAAATATATTCACCAGGTGTCAGATCGCCCAGGATGTTATGGATATGTGAGTCAGTGGACCTCCAGCAGCAACAGCCTGGTTGGTCAGACAAGCACCAGATAAGCCTGGTCCAGGCTCGGGTTCTGGGAGCTGAAAGTACACCAGATGAGAAGCACCAAACAGGAGGAAAGGAACACGTGAAACATCCCGGAGTAACAACGTCAGTTGACGGTTCAGTCAGTCAGACTGTTGCTGCTGGTAATTCAGAGTCCGAGTTGCCTTTTTTATAAGAGTTACGAATGTGTTCACAACTGTAGTGACCTTGATGTTTATGAGAGCATGGGTGGTTTACGGGCGGCGGTCAGGGAGATGGGCGGTGGTGAGAATGGTGGGCGGTGATGAGGGTGGTGGGCGGTGGTAAGGGTGGTGGGCGGTGGTCCTGGTAATGGGCGGTGCAGGTTGTAAAAGCAAATGAAGTGTTTGGGTGTGTCTTCTAAGGAATGTGGGTGAATAGTTAGGCTGTGTGTGGGTGGGCAAAGAGAGTGAGTGAGGAGTGAGAGAGAGAGGGAGTGAGAGAGAGAGAGAGAGAGAGAGAGAGAGAGAGAGAGAGAGAGAGAGAGAGAGAGAGAGAGAGAGAGAGAGAGAGAGAGAGAGAGAGAGAGAGAGAAGGAGAGGTCAGAACATCCGGAAGTGAATGAGAGTCACCTCAAAATCAAGTTGAGTCAGACGAGACTGTTAAGAGGTCAAGGATGAGGTTGTCAAGAAGACGAGGTTGTCAAGGAGACGAGGTTGTCAAGGAGACGAGGTTGTCAAGGAGACGAGGGTGTCAAGGAGACGAGGGTGTCAAGGAGACGAGATTGTCAAGGAGACGAGGGTGTCAAGGAGACGAGGTTGTCAAGGAGACGAGGGTGTCAAGGAGACGAGGTTGTCAAGGAGACGAGGGTGTCAAGGAGACGAGGGTGTCAAGGAGACGAGGGTGTCAAGTAGACGAAGGTGTCAAGGAGACGAGGTTGTCAAGAAGAAGAGGTTGTCAAGTAGACGAGGGTGTCAAGGAGAAGAGGGTGTCAAGGAGACGAAGGTGTCAAGGAGACGAGGCTGCCAAAGCTAAGACTCTTGACAGCAGATAGCATCTTCCAACTCTGTGATTGACGGATGGAGGCAGGACAGCTCTGACTGCAGCAGACAGATGAAAGTGACAGCAGAAGTTGCAGTAACAGGAAGTGACACTGGCAAAGAGGAGGCAGAGGCTCCAACAGTAACAGCAACAGACAGGCAGTAGCAAACAGCAAAGATTAGACACGCTGTAGCCAAAGAAGTTATTAGACAGGCATCAGCAACAGCAGTGATTAGATATGCAGCAGCAACAGCAGAGATTAGACTGGCAACAGCAACAGCAGAGATTAGACTGGCAACAGCAACAGCAGAGATTAGACCGGCAGTAAGAAAAAGATTAGACAGGTAGTGGAACCAGCAAAGATTAGACAGGCAGCAATAACATCAAAGGTTAAACAGAGAGCAACAACAGTTAACAGTGACAGATGAGGACGACTACACCAAACTTCACTGCAACACAAGGGTGTGGCACACACTGCAACACAAGGGTGTGGCACACACTGCAACACAAGGGTGTGGCACACACTTCAACTCAAGGGTGTGGCAGATACTGCAACTCAAAGCGTGGCAGACACTGCAACACAAGGGTGTGGCAGACACTGCAACTCAAGGGTGTGGCACACACTGCAACTCAATGGTGTGGCACACACTGCAACTCAAGGGTGTGGCAGATACTGCAACTCAAGGTGTGGCAGACGCTGCAACACAAGGGTGTGGCACACACTGCAACTCAAGGGTGTGGCAGATACTGCAACTAAGGTGTGGCGGACACTGCAACACAAGGGTGTGGCACACACTGAAACTCAAGGGTAGGGCAGATACTGCAACTCAAGGTGTGGCAGACACTGCAACACAAGGGTGTGGCACACACTGCAACTCAAGGGTGTGGCAGATACTGCAACTAAGGTGTGGCGGACACTGCAACACAAGGGTGTGGCACACACTGCAACTCAAGGGTGTGGCACACACTGCAACACAAGGGTATGGCACACACTTCAACTCAAGGGTGTGGCAGATAGTGCAACTCAAGGTGTGGCAGACACTGCAGCACAAGGGTGTGGCACACACTGCAACTCAAGGGTGTGGCACACACTGCAACACAAGGGCGTGGCACGCACTGCAACTCAAGGGTATGGCAGATACTGCAACTCAAGGTGTGGCAGACACTGCAACACAAGGGTGTGGCAGACACTGCAACTCAAGGGTGTGGCACACACTGCAACTCAAGGGTGTGGCACACACTGCAACTCAAGGGTGTGGTACACACTGAAACTCAAGGGTAGGGCAGATACTGCAACTCAAGGTGTGGCAGACACTGCAACACAAGGGTGTGGCACACACTGAAACTCAAGGGTAGGGCAGATACTGCAACTCAAGGTGTGGCAGACACTGCAACACAAGGGTGTGGCACACACTGCAGCATAAGGGTGTGGCACACACTGCAACTCAAGGGTATGGCAGATACTGCAACACAAGGGTGTGGCAGACACTGCAACACAAGGGTGTGGCACACATTGCAACTCAAGGGTGTGGCACACTGCAACACAAGGGTGTGGCACACACTGCAACTCAAGGGTGTGGCACACACTGCAACTCAAGGGTGTGGAAGACACTGCAACTCAAGGGTGTGGCAGACACTGCAACACAAGGGTGTGGCAGACACTGCAACAATTCAAGGAGTCACGTGTTGCAGCACTGGGAGCAACGCTGGCACACGACAGCAAGACGGGTGTTGCGGTGTGGGATAAGGCAGTGTTGCTCCGTGCTGGATTAAGTCATCAGAGGTCTTTCGCCCTCCAGGACTCAGACTTAACGTCACTAATGTCTGTGTTGCCTCTCTTGTTACCT
This sequence comes from Cherax quadricarinatus, assembly GCF_038502225.1. NCBI lineage: Eukaryota > Metazoa > Arthropoda > Malacostraca > Decapoda > Parastacidae > Cherax > Cherax quadricarinatus. The sequence continues at coordinate 45,057,735 of NC_091299.1, read as the reverse complement.
CCTTCCTTCCCTCCCTACCCCCTCTCTCCCTATCTCCCTCCCTCACTCCCTCCCTCTTTTCTCTCTGCTCACTTTATGTACCTGTGATCTGTGTTTACCTGTGACCTGTGTTTACCTCTGACCTCTGTTTACCTGTGGCTTGCGTTTACATCTGACCTCTGTTTACCTGTGACCTGTGTATACCGCTGACCTCTGTTTACCTGTGGCTTGTGTTTACCTCTGACCTCTGTTTACCTGTGACCTGTGTTTACCTCTGACCTCTGTTTACCTGTGGCTTGTGTTTACCTCTGACCTGTTTACCTGTGGCTTGTGTCTGCCTGTGACCTGTCTTTACCTGTGACCTGTATCTACCTTTGACCTGTCTCTACCTATGAGATGTCTACCTGTCAGCTGTGTCTACCTGTCAGCCGTGTCTAAATGTCAGCCGTGTCTACCTGTGACCTGTGTCGAGGGTTGTCGTACTGTGTCATGAAGTACAAAGTAGACAGGTCACATCACAAGATCCTTCAGTTGATCCTTCATCCTGGATCACTGTTCCCACACCCACTTGTTCCCATAGTCATCCCCCCCACCCAGCCTCTCCCCACATCCAGTCTTTCCCACCATCTCCTCCACCCAAGGTCCACCACACCCGGGGGTGTTCCCACAGTGAGGTGTGGGTGGTGGGCGCCCACTAATTCTTGTCAGTAATGGCGCTGGTTCTCTGTGTTTGGAAGCCTGGCGCTGTTAGGGAAGGACCCGCCATTAAATTGCACTGTAATGGCAGCCGTGAGGGTGGCACTAAATAATGGGGCGGTGTGGTGGGTGGGTTGTGCCACGGTGTGTGTGGTGGACGGGTTTAGTGGGTGATTCTGGGGGTGCAAGTAGGAGGCTGGACACAAACACAGTACACTCAGATATAACACACTTCTGGCTCCTCTTTTTAGGCGGAACTCAATACGTACCTCAAGTCAATTCCTGATCAGCCAGACTGTGGTGCTTACCCTGGTTGCTGGCCTGATCGATCACGCTGTTAGTGCCTGTCGCCTGCAGTCCAACGTATGCACCAAAACCCTGCTGATCAGGAACTGTTTTGAGGAATCTGTCGAGTTCCCTCTTGAAGACATCCAGGGGTCTGTTGGTGATCCCCCTTATGTATGACGGGACGGTGTTGAGGAGTCTCGGCCCCCTGACACTTACAGAATTTTCTCTCGGTGTAATCATCGCTTCTCTTCTTCTCACCGGAAATGCACTCCTAGCACTAACGGCCTGGTTGATCAGGTCATCCAACAGAATATCTGAAGTATACCTGAAGGATGCTTCCAAGGGATCAGCGCCCCCGCGGCCCGGTCCCAGACTGGGCCTACTGGTGGATTAAAGCCTGATCATCCAGGCTGTTAATGGTGGCCGAACGAAGTCCAACATACGAACCACAGCCCGGTTGGCCTATTACAATATACCATACAAACAGCAGTGGACAGTGCCACTCATCCTGAGAGTGACCATACACCCATACAGACAGTAGTGGACAGTGCCACTCATCCTGAGAGTGACCATACACCCATACAGGCAGTAGTGGACAGTGCCACTCATCCTGAGAGTGACCATACAACCATACAGACAGTAGTGGACAGTGCCACTCATCCTGAGAGTGACCATACAACCATACAGACAGTAGTGGACAGTGCCACTCATCCTGAGAGTGACCATACAACCATACAGACAGTAGTGGACAGTGCCACTCATCCTGAGAGTGACCATACAACCATACAGACAGTAGTGGACAGTGCCACTCATCCTGAGAGTGACCATACAACCATACAGACAGTAGTGGACAGTGCCACTCATCCTGAGAGTGACCATACAACCATACAGACAGTAGTGGACAGTGCCACTCATCCTGAGAGTGACCATACAACCATACAGACAGTAGTGGACAGTGCCACTCATCCTGAGAGTGACCATACAACCATACAGACAGTAGTGGACAGTGCCACTCATCCTGAGAGTGACCATACAACCATACAGACAGTAGTGGACAGTGCCACTCATCCTGAGAGTGACCATACAACCATACAGACAGTAGTGGACAGTGCCACTCATCCTGAGAGTGACCATACAACCATACAGACAGTAGTGGACAGTGCCACTCATCCTGAGAGTGACCATACAGCCATACAGACAGTAGTGGACAGTGCCACTCATCCTGAGAGTGACCATACAGCCATACAGGCAGTAGTGGACAGTGCCACTCATCCTGAGAGTGACCATACAGCCATACAGACAGTAGTGGACAGTGCCACTCATCCTGAGAGTGACCATACAGCCATACAGACAGTAGTGGACAGTGCCACTCATCCTGAGAGTGACCATACAGCCATACAGACAGTAGTGGACAGTGCCACTCATCCTGAGAGTGACCATACAGCCATACAGACAGTAGTGGACAGTGCCACTCATCCTGAGAGTGACCATACAGCCATACAGACAGTACACTACAGTTCCCAGAGTTGACATAACATAGAAAACAACAGTTTCCTTGAGTGTTGAACAAGTTAGGCAAGAAGAGCACCCTGAAGGAGGATACAGAATATAACTTTGGCGTATCTTTATCTAACATTAGGAATAATATTTGGAGAGAAGTCAGTGATGAAACTAAACATTACAGGAATGCAGTTAGAAGTCTGAGTACATCTGTAAGCCATTGCAACTTAAACGTAGACAAGGGTGTTTATGAAGCAACTTGCAATGTGAACAGACTGACTGATGTTGTAGTGGCCAGACTGAGACTTAGTTACAAGTACTTGTGGCAGTCTGGCAGACACACACATGATGTTCAAACCAAATACGAAGTATGTAGCAGCCCTGTGTCACTATCTTGAACACTATGGTCACTATCTTGAACACTATGGTCACTATCTTGAACACTATGGTCACTATCTTGAACACTATGGTCACTATCTTGAACACTATGGTCACTATCTTGAACACTATGGTCACTATCTTGAACACTATGGTCACTATCTTAAAGACTGTCTTGAACACTATGGTCACTATCTTGAACACTATGGTCACTATCTTGAACACTATGGTCACTATCTTGAACACTATGCCACTATCTTGAACACTATGGTCACTATCTTGATCATTATGGTCACTATCTTGAACACTATGTCACTATCTTGAACACTATGATCACTATATTGAACACTATGGTCACTATCTTGAACACTATGGTCACTATCTTGAGCACTATGCCACTATCTTGAACACTATGGTCACTATCTTGATCATTATGGTCACTATCTTGAACACTATGTCACTATCTTGAACACTATGATCACTATATTGAACACTATGGTCACTATCTTGAACACTATGGTCACTATCTTGAACACTATGGTCACTATCTTTAGCACTATGGTCACTATCTTGAACACTATGGTCATTATCTTGAACACTATGTCACTATCTTGAACACTATGGTCACTATCTTGAGCACTATGGTCGCTATCTTGAACACTATGGCCACTATCTTGAGCACTATGATCACTATCTTGAGCACTATGGTCACTATCTTGAACACTATGGTCACTATCTGGAATACTATGTCACTATCTTGAACACTATGGTCACTATCTTGATCACTGTGGTCACTATCTTGATCACTATGGTCACTATCTTGAACACTATGTCACTATCTTGAACACTATAATCACTATCTTGAGCACTATGGTCACTATCTTGAACACTATGGTCACTATCGTGAACACTATGGTCACTGTCTTGATCACTATGGTCACTATCTTGATCACTATTGTTACTATCTTGAGCACTGTGGTCACTATCTGGAACACTATGGTCACTATCTTGAACACTATGTCACTATCTGGAACACTTTGGTCACTATCTGGAACACTATGGTCACTATCTTGAACACTATGGTCACTATCTTGAACACTATGGCCACTATCTTGAACACTGTGGTCCCTATCTTGATCAGTATGGTCACTATCTTGAACACTGTCACTATCTTGAACACTATGATCACTATCTTGAGCACTATGGTCACTGTCTGGAACACTATGGTCACTATCTTGAACACTATGTCACTATCTTGAACATTATGGTCACTATCTTGGACACTATGGTCACTGTCTTAAACATTATGTCACTGTCTTGAACACTGTGGTCACTATCTTTAACATTATGTTACTATCTTGAACACTGTGGTCACTATCATGAACACTATATTACACTCTTGAACACTATGTCTCTATCTTGAACACTATGTCACTATCTTAAACACCATGTCACTATTTTGAACGCTATCGTCACTATCTTGAACACTATGTCACTATCATGAACACTATATCACACTCTTGAACACTATGTCACTATTTTGAACACTGTGGTCACTATCTTGCACACTATGGTCACTATCTTGAACACTATGGTCACTATCTTGAACACTATGGTCACTATCTTGAACACTATTGTCACTGTCTTGAACACTGTCACTATCATGAACACTATATCACACTCTTGAACACTATGTCACTATTTTGAACACATGGTCACTATCTTGAACATTATGGTCACTATTTTGAACACTATGTCACTATCTTGAACACTATGGTCACTATCTTGAAGACTGTGGTCACTATCTTGAACACTATGGTCACTATCTTGAACATTATGGTCACTATTTTGAACACTATGTCACTATCTTGAACACTATGGTTACTATCTTGAAGACTGTGGTCACTATTTTGAACACATGATCACTATCTTGAACATTATGGTCACTATTTTGAACACTATGTCACTATCTTGAACACTATGGTCACTATCTTGAACACTATGGTCACTATCTGGAACACTATGGTCACTATCTTGAACACTATGGTCACTATCTTGAACACTATGGTCACTATCTTGAACACTATGGTCACTATCTTGAACACTATGGTCACTATCTTAAACACTATGCCACTATCTTAGGAATATAGAGACTTTATAATAACCAATTTAAATAATTGGTTTAGATAACTGACACGCTGATAAATAAGATACTTGTACAACATTTGGTTATCTTTATTCCAGACTAAAGATAACCAAATACTTCACAAGTATCTTGTTTATAATACCATGTTATGTATGAAGATAATACCAGACATTTTAAGCAAATTTCCTAAATTTGCTTGTAAACAGATAAGTCACCTGTACATCTGAATCCAGATGTATTCCAGATGTATTCCAGATGTATTCCAGATGTATTCCAGATGTATTCCAGATGTATTTCAGATATATTCCAGATATATTCCAGATGTATTCCAGATGTATTCCAGATGTATTCCAGATGTATTCCAGATGTATTCCAGATGTATTCCAGATGTATTCCAGATGTATTTCAGATATATTCCAGATATATTCCAGATGTATTCCAGATGTATTCCAGATGTATTCCAGATGTATTCCAGATGTATTCCAGATGTATTCCAGATGTATTCCAGATGTATTCCAGATGTATTCCAGATGTATTCCAGATGTATTTCAGATATATTCCAGATATATTCCAGATGTATTCCAGATGTATTCCAGATGTATTCCAGATGTATTCCAGATGTATTCCAGATGTATTCCAGATGTATTCCAGATGTATTTCAGATATATTCCAGATATATTCCAGATGTATTCCAGATGTATTCCAGATGTATTCCAGATGTATTCCAGATGTATTCCAGATGTATTCCAGATGTATTCCAGATGTATTCCAGATGTATTTCAGATATATTCCAGATATATTCCAGATGTATTCCAGATGTATTCCAGATGTATTCCAGATGTATTCCAGATGTATTCCAGATGTATTCCAGATGTATTCCAGATGTATTTCAGATATATTCCAGATGTATTCCAGATGTATTCCAGATGTATTCCAGATGTATTCCAGATGTATTCCAGATGTATTCCAGATGTATTCCAGATATATTCCAGATATATTCCAGATGTATTCCAGATGTATTCCAGATGTATTCCAGATATATTCCAGATGTATTCCAGATGTATTCCAGATGTATTCCAGATGTATTCCAGATGTATTCCAGATATATTCCAGATATATTCCAGATGTATTCCAGATGTATTCCAGATGTATTCCAGATGTATTCCACATGTATTCCAGATGTATTCCAGATGTATTCCAGATGTATTCCAGATGTATTCCAGATATATTCCAGATGTATTCCAGATGTATTCCAGATGTATTCCAGATGTATTCCAGATGTATTCCAGATATATTCCAGATGTATTCCAGATGTATTCCAGATATATTCCAGATGTATTCCAGATGTATTCCAGATGTATTCCAGATGTATTCCAGATGTATTCCAGATGTATTCCAGATGTATTCCAGATGTATTCCAGATGTATTCCAGATGTATTCCAGATGTATTCCAGATGTATTCCAGATATATTCCAGATGTATTCCAGATGTATTCCAGATGTATTCCAGATATATTCCAGATGTATTCCAGATGTATTCCAGATGTATTCCAGATGTATTCCAGATGTATTCCAGATGTATTCCAGATGTATTTCAGATATATTCCAGATGTATTCCAGATGTATTTCAGATATATTCCAGATATATTCCAGATGTATTCCAGATGTATTCCAGATGTATTCCAGATGTATTCCAGATGTATTCCAGATGTATTCCAGATGTATTTCAGATATATTCCAGATGTATTCCAGATGTATTCCAGATGTATTCCAGATGTATTCCAGATGTATTCCAGATGTATTCCAGATGTATTCCAGATGTATTCCAGATGTATTCCAGATATATTCCAGATGTATTCCAGTATATTCAGATGTATTCCAGATGTATTCCAGATGTATTCCAGATGTATTCCAGATGTATTCCAGATGTATTCCAGATGTATTCCAGATGTATTTCAGATATATTCCAGATATATTCCAGATGTATTCCAGATGTATTCCAGATGTATTCCAGATGTATTCCAGATGTATTCCCATGATGTATTCCAGATGTATTCCAGATGTATTCCAGATTTCAGTATTCCAGATGTATTCCAGATGTATTCCAGATGTATTTCAGATATATTCCAGATATATTCCAGATGTATTCCAGATGTATTCCAGATGTATTCCAGATGTATTCCAGATGTATTCCAGATGTATTCCAGATGTATTTATTCAGATGTATTCCAGATGTATTCCAGATGTATTCCAGATGTATTCCAGATGTATTCCAGATGTATTCCAGATGTATTCCAGATGTATTCCAGATGTATTCCAGATGTATTCCAGATGTATTCCAGATATATTCCAGATGTATTCCAGATGTATTCCAGATGTATTCCAGATATATTCCAGATGTATTCCAGATGTATTCCAGATGTATTCCTGTTAATTCTTTTGGGTCTTACTTGCTAGGCGTTTTGTGTATCCATATGCAAAATAAACTAACCATTCAGAGATCACTATCACTGTGCAGGTGTGTGCTCTCCTCTGCTCCCTCCTCAGACAAGGCTCAGAGAAGAGTGTCAGCATGTGGGGTCCAAGACTCTTCAACCTGCTTCCGCCAGACACCAGAAATAGTGTCGGGACAGGTGTTCAGGCGTTCATGGGAAGACTGGATTACTGCCTAGAGCCAAATCAAATAGGTTGTGTGGGCATGCCTCTCGCTGGCAGCAACAGCCTAGTTGATCAGTCTGCCACCAGAGTGACAACATGGGATGGTGGGTAATGTGGGCAGATGAAGTTACCGTGGATGGGAGGTTGTGGGCGTGTCTTTGGTGATTTACTGTGGGTGGCAGTTGGTGGGCGGTGTGGGCAGATTGGGTGGGGTGGGTTGGTGGTGGGTGTCGTGAGAAGGCTATGGGTGGAGTTGGCAGGTGGTGGACATCGTGGACAGGTGGTGGTCGGCATGGACAGGTAGTGGGAGGCGTGGACAGGTGGTGGGCGGCATGGGCAGATGGTGGGCGGCGTGGGCAGGTGGTGGGCGGCGTGCGGTAGGTAGCAAGCAACTGGGAGACACAAGTCATGAATGGTATGCGGGCGGCAGGCGCTGGGTGGGCGGCTACAAGGTGGGCGGCTGCAAGGTGGGCGACTACACGGTGGGCTGACTTGAGGCAGGCTGGGGTGGGGGCGAGGGGCTTTATAAGGGCTCACCCTAGGCTGAAGGGACACCAATCCCACCCACCAACCCACCCACTCACTTCTACAGCAATATATACAAACACACACATACGCACACACACATACAGACACACACACACACACATACACGCACACACATACACGCACACACTGACACACACGGCCTAGTGTCTAATCGACATGTGCCTAGGACCAAATGGTAACACATACACGCACACACACACACACACACACACACACACACACACACACACACATACTCACACATACACACACACACTGTGTCACAAACCTACTGGAGTTCTATGACATGGTGACAGCAGTAAGACAAGAGAGAGAGGGGTGGGTGGATTGCATATTCTTGGACTGCAAGAAGGCGTTTGACACAGTTCCACACAAGAGATTGGTGCAAAAACTGGAGGACCAAACAGGGATAACAGGGAAGGCACTACAATGGATCAGGGAATACTTGTCAGGAAGACAGCAGCGAGTCATGGTACGTGGCGAGGTGTCAGAGTGGGCACCTGTAACCAGCGGGGTCCCACAGGGGTCAGTCCTAGGACCAGTGCTGTTTCTGGTATTTGTGAACGACATGACGGAAGGAATAGACTCTGAGGTGTCCCTGTTTGCAGATGACGTGAAGTTGATGAGAAGAATTCACTCGATCGAAGACCAGGCAGAACTACAAAGGGATCTGGACAGGCTGCAGACCTGGTCCAGCAATTGGCTCCTGGAGTTCAATCCCACCAAGTGCAAAGTCATGAAGATTGGGGAAGGTCAAAGAAGACCGCAGACGGAGTACAGTCTAGGGGGCCAGAGACTACAAGCCTCACTCAAGGAAAAAGATCTTGGGGTGAGTATAACACCAGGCACATCTCCTGAAGCGCACATCAACCAAATAACTGCTGCAGCATATGGGCGCCTAGCAAACCTCAGAACAGCATTCCGACATCTTAATAAGGAATCGTTCAGGACCCTGTACACCGTGTACGTTAGGCCCATATTGGAGTATGCGGCACCAGTTTGGAACCCACACCTAGCCAAGCACGTAAAGAAACTAGAGAAAGTGCAAAGGTTTGCAACAAGACTAGTCCCAGAGCTAAGAGGTATGTCCTACGAGGAGAGGTTAAGGGAAATCAACCTGACGACACTGGAGGACAGGAGAGATAGGGGGGATATGATAACGACATACAAAATACTGAGAGGAATTGACAAGATGGACAAAGACAGGATGTTCCAGAGATTGGACACAGTAACAAGGGGACACAGTTGGAAGTTGAAGACACAGATGAATCACAGGGATGTTAGGAAGTATTTCTTCAGCCACAGAGTAGTCAGTAAGTGGAATAGTTTGGGAAGCGATGTAGTGGAGGCAGGATCCATACATAGCTTTAAACAGAGGTATGATAAAGCTCACGGTTCAGTGAGAGTGACCTAGTAGCGATCAGTGAAGAGGCGGGGCCAGGAACTCGGACTCGACCCCCGCAACCTCAACTAGGTGAGTACAACTAGGTGAGTACACACACACACACACACACACACACACACACACACACACACACACACACACACACACACACACACACACACACACACACTCTGGAGTATGCAGCACCAGTTTGGAATCCACACCTAGTCGAGCACGTCAAGAAATTAGAGAAAGTGCAAAGGTTTACAACAAGACTAGTCCCAGAGCTACGGGGATTGTCCTACGAAGAAAGGTTGAGGGAAATCGACCTGACGACACTGGAGGACAGGAGGGTCAGGGGAGACATGATAACGACATATAAAATACTGCGCGGAATAGACAAGGTGGACAAAGATGGGATGTTCCAGAGATGGGACACAGACACAAGAGGTCACAATTGGAAGTTGAAGACTCAGATGAATCAAAGGGATGTTAGGAAGTATTTCTTCAGTCATAGAGTAGTCAGGCCGTGTAATAGCCTAGAAAGTGACGTAGTGGAGGCGGGAACCATACATAGTTTTAAGGCGAGGTATGATAGAGCTCATGGGGCAGGGAGAGAGAGGACCTAGTAGCAATCAGCGAAGGGGCGGGGCCAGGAGCTGTGACTCGACCCCTGCAACCACAAATAGGTGAGTACACACACACACACACACACACACACACACACACACACACATATATATATATATATATATATATATATATATATATATATATATATATATATATATATATATATATATATATATATATATATATATATATATATATATATATATATATATATATAATTTCTCTTGCCACATTTCTGGGATTTTCGAGATACCTTCAGTAAAGTACATTTGTGGTGTGTCTGGGACAGGTTATCCTGAGACAACGTAATTCCCAAGTGATAGTAACTCCAGCTCTGCTGAAGCTGTCGTAGCTGATAGATAGAAAATAACAAATAAAATATAGCTGGGTTCTGCTGCCGCTGTGTAACTGTGATATAGAAGAGTGTAGCAGCACTACTGATGTATCCAGTTTGCATAAAAAAAATTAAAGGAGTAGTTGTTAATGGTGGGAACGATGGTGGTAACAATAGTGGTAGTTAAGTGGGGGCTAATAATAATAATAATAATAATAATAATAATAATAATAATAATAATAATCTTTATTTCTGCAAGTACATGTACAAGGTATACAGGCCTAGCTGATATCAATGACATACTACTATATAGAAAGCCCCTTGTTATGCACAGCATTTCTGGTAAATTAGGTCAGTTTTGTCCCAGGATGCGACCCACACCAGTCGACTAACTCCCAGGTACCCATTTTACTGATGGGTAAACAGGGTTATTGTTTTGTCGGAAATTGTGTAGATGTAGACAGAGTTCTGAGTGTCTCATATATGAAGGATTCATTCTGATTGTCAAACCTTTGATCTGATTATCTGCTCGCTGAACACAGAGTCATAGTGAGGCTTGAGTAATTCATTCTGTGACAGCATCAAGCCAGACGTACCATCATTCATCAAGGGGCCGTTGAAGAATGAGAGGACACAATACCGTGACTGCAACATGTATGAATAACCCAACGTTGCTGTCCGACTTGGACCACTGTTATCTGGTCACACACACTATTTAATGGTCCGGTCGGACCGAAACGTCCTCATAAATTTCAGTGTGGTGTGTGCGGGTTACCTGTGTAAAGGACTGGTACTGCAGGCAGGGGATGTTGCCTTCAGTTTTGCATTTGAGAAGACGTATTTTGGATTTCTTTCCTTAATAATTGCTTTTATGTTCATTTTTCTATCTGTCTCTGTCTGTGTGTCTGTGTGTGTGTCTGTCTGTCTGTCTGTCTGTCTGTCTGTCTCTCTCTCTCTCTCTCTCTCTGTCTCTCTCTCTCTCTCTCTCTCTCTATTTCTCTCTCTCTCTCTCTCTCTCTCTCTCTCTCTCTCTCTCTCTCTCTCTCTCTCTCTCTCTCTCTCTCTCTCTCTCTCTCTATTCCTCTCTCTCTCTCTCTCTCTCTCTCTCTCTCTCTCACACACACACAACATCTCTTTTTCACATGCCTAGATCACTAGAGTATACAGCACCTGTAGTGCCACAGAGTCAATCCTGTCTGCACACTGGTTCACATCCATGTTATTTAAGATGTCTGTCCGTCATGTTTCGTTAAAGAAACCTTTTATTTGGTCCCAGTTGGCCTTGTTATCAAGGGTCAATTTGGTGAAACCGTCGTCATGACAGTGTTTTGCTGGTCAGGAGCTGTGAGGATGCAACTCTGAGCTTGGTAAAGGCTGTCATCTGGGTGTGTTGTCTTTACACCTTTGTATATCCTACTGCATCATTATTATTTCGTGAACATAAGATTAAGGTTATTTCTCTAAGTCTGGTCGGCTCCACTACCTGCTGGTTTAAGGTGAATATATTGCAGAGTCTTAGTAGCTGATATACGCGAAACTGCTCGTCTAACCTGGCTCCTGCTAGTCTCTCAACCTAGCATAACAATTGTTGCATTCTTCCATGTTAAGTACGGATAAAAAGGCACAATACACAGATAATTCGCACGTTGGAGAAAGGAACTTATGACGACGTTTCGGTCCGACTTGGACCACTTACACACGAAGATGAAGGAGTCAGTCCCTGTCCTCTCCCATATATATATTGGCTCCCTCATCTTGGTGTATTAGTGTGATTAGTCAGTGGTCTAAGTCGAACCGAAACGTCGTCATAAGCTTCTTTCTCCTATGTTCGAGATGTTTGTGTGCTCCATGTTAGATGACTTATAGTTCAGTTCTCCGAGCAAAAGAATATTTGGGGCCGGGTTTTGAGAGAGTCTCCAGATAACGATCGATTTTCCATACCTGGTCTCTAAACGGCCGACCCCTCAAGAAAGGTTCCTTGATGTTGGTGAGGGGCTCTTGATTTAGGGAATTAGATTTGTGCTCCAGTTCCCCGAATTAAGCCTGAATGCCTTCCACATCCCCCCCCCCCAGGCTCTGTATAATCCTCCGGGTTTAGCGCTTCTCCCTTGATTATAATAATAATAATCTAAACGGCCGGGACGTTACATCTGGGTTATATACAATAATATCTAGATTCAGTCTTTACTGCCCTAGCACTGCTGTTGATACAACATTGTTGCTCTTAACTAGGTAAATAACTGACAAGTATATGAAAGGTAGAAGACAGGTATACCATAAGGGGGATGTTGGATGGTGTGTATGTGTGTGTGTGTGTGTGTGCTCACCTGTGTGTGGTAGTGGTGGTGGTAGTGACGGTAGTATTGACGGTTGTAGTGGTGGTTGTGGTGGTAGTGATGGTGGTAGTGACAACCAACACACCAGGGCAGAGTCACCATATATGGAATAATTTAGCAGTAACGGGCGGTGAGCCACCCTTGTTGAGACTACAGCAACACCAACCAAAGCAGTAACAGCAACACCAATCACAGCAGTAACAGCAACACCAATCACAGCAGTAACAGCAACACCAATCACAGCAGTAACAGCAACACCAATCACAGCAGTAACAGCAACACCAACCATATCAGTAACAGCAACACCAATCACAGCAGTAACAGCAACACCAACCACAGCAGTAACAGCAACACCAACCATAGCAGTAACAGCAACACCAATCACAGCAGTAACAGCAACACCAACCACAGCAGTAACAGCAACACCAATCACAGCAGTAACAGCAACACCAATCACAGCAGTAACAGCAACACCAACCATATCAGTAACAGCAACACCAATCACAGCAGTAACAGCAACACCAACCACAGCAGTAACAGCAACACCAACCATAGCAGTAACAGCAACACCAATCACAGCAGTAACAGCAACACCAATCACAGCAGTAACAGCAACACCAACCATATCAGTAACAGCAACACCAATCACAGCAGTAACAGCAACACCAATCACAGCAGTAACAGCAACACCAATCACAGCAGTAACAGCAACACCAACCACAGCAGTAACAGCAACACCAATCACAGCAGTAACAACAACACCAACCACAGCAGTAACAGCAACACCAATCACAGCAGTAACAGCAACACCAATCACAGCAGTAACAGCAACACCAACCACAGCAGTAACAGCAACACCAATCACAGCAGTAACAGCAACACCAATCACAGCAGTAACAGCAACACCAACCATATCAGTAACAGCAACACCAATCACAGCAGTAACAGCAACACCAACCACAGCAGTAACAGCAACACCAATCACAGCAGTAACAACAACACCAACCACAGCAGTAACAGCAACACCAACCATAGCAGTAACAGCAACACCAATCACAGCAGTAACAGCAACACCAACCATAGCAGTAACAGCAACACCAACCACAGCAGTAACAGCAACACCAACCATAGCAGTAACAGCAACACCAATCACAGCAGTAACAGCAACACCAACCATAGCAGTAACAGCAACACCAATCACAGCAGTAACAGCAACACCAACCATAGCAGCAACAGCAACACCAATCACAGCAGTAACAGCAACACCAACCATAGCAGTAACAGCAACACCAATCACAGCAGTAACAGCAATACCAACCACAGCAGTAACAGCAACACCAATCACAGCAGTAACAGCAACACCAATCACAGCAGTAACAGCAACACCAACCATAGCAGCAACAGCAACACCAATCACAGCAGTAACAGCAACACCAACCATAGCAGTAGCAGCAACACCAACCACAGCAGTAACAGCAACACCAATCACAGCAGTAACAGCAACACCAACCATAGCAGTAACAGCAACACCAATCACAGCAGTAACAGCAACACCAACCATAGCAGTAACAGCAACACCAACCATAGCAGTAACAGCAACACCAATCACAGCAGTAACAGCAACACCAACCATAGCAGTAGCAGCAACACCAACCACAGCAGTAACAGCAACACCAACCACAGCAGTAACAGCAACACCAACCACAGCAGTAACAAAAGCACCAACCACAGCAGTAATAGCAACACTAACCACAGCAGTAACACCAACAATAGAGGTAATAGCAACTGTGGTAACAACAGCAACGACAGCAGTAACAACAACAGCAGCAACTGTGGTAACAGCAGCAACGACAGCAGTAACAACAACAACTGTGGTAACAACAGCAGCAACTGTGGTAACAGCAGCAACGACAGCAGTAACAACAACAACTGTGGTAACAACAGCAGCAACTGTGATAACAGCAGCAACCAAAAGTGGTAACAAAAACAACGATTGTGGTAACAGCGGCAACCACATTGGTAACAACAACAGCAACTGTGGTAACAGCAAAAACAGGGGTAACAACGGCAGCAAATAACAGCAACACCACTAGCAACCGCAGAAACAGGAGCAATAACAATAGCAGAAACAGCAATAGTAACAGCAGCAGTAACAACAACTGTAACAGCAGCAGTAACAGCAGAAACAGCATAAGTAACAACAGTAGTAACAGCAGTAACAACAACAGTAACAGCAACAGAAACGGCAGCAGTAACAGCAGCAAAAACAGCAGCAGTAATAACAGTAGTAACAACAGCAGCAACAACAGCAGTATCAACAGCAGTAACAGCAGCAGTAACAACAGTAGTAACAGCAGTAACAACAACAGTAACAATAGTAGTAACAACAGTAGTAACACCAGCAGTAACAACAGTACTAACAACAGCAGTGACAACAGTAACAGCAGTAAAAAGAGCAATAACAACAGCAGTTATTGCAACAGAAACAGCAGCAGTTATAGCAACAGAAACAGCAGCAGTAACAACAGTAGTAACAACAGCAGTAACAGCAGCAGTAACATCAGTAGTAACAACAGCAGTAACAACAGTAGTAACAACAGCAGTGACAACAGTAACAGCAGTAGTAATAGCAATGACAGCATCAGTAACAACAGTAGTGACAGCAGTAACAACAGCAGTAACAGCAGCAGAAACAGCAGCAGTAATAACAGTAGTAACAACAGCAGCAACAACAGCAGTGTCAACAGCAGTAACAACAGTAACAATAGTAATAGCAACAGTAGTAACAGCAGTAACAACAGTACTAACAACAGCAGTGACAACAGTAACAGCAGTAAAAACAGCAGTAACAACAGCGGTTATAGCAACAGAAACAGCAGCAGTAACAACAGTAATAGCAACAGCAGTAACAGCAGCAGTAACATCAGTAGTAACAACAGCAGTAACAACAGTAGTAACATCAGCAGTGACAACAGTAACAGCAGTAGTAATAGCAGCAGTAACAGCAGTAGTAACAGCAGTAGTAACAGCAGTAACAACAGTAGTAACATCAGCAGTGACAACAGTAACAGCAGTAGTAATAGCAGCAGTAACAGCAGTAGTAACAGCAGTAGTAACAGCAGTAGTAACAGCAGTAACAACAGTAGTAACATCAGCAGTGACAACAGTAACAGCAGTAGTAATAGCAGCAGTAACAGCAGTAGTAACAGCAGCAGTAACAGCAGTAGTAACAGCAGTAACAACAGCAGTAACAACAGCAGTATAGCAACAGTAACAGCAGCAATAACAACAGCATTTCCGTGTTCCTTCATAGTTCTTGTTCCTGTCGTACTTGTTTTCTGTTTTACGAGGCCAGGTTGAGGAGGCCAGGTTGAGGAGGCCAGGTTGAGGAGGCCAGGTTGAGGAGGCCAGGTTGAGGAGGCCAGGTTGAGGAGGGCAGGTTGAGGAGGCCAGGTTGAGGAGGCCAGGTTGAGGAGGGCAGGTTGAGGAGGCCAGGTTGAGGAGGCCAGGTTGAGGAGGGCAGGTTGAGGAGGCCAGGTTGAGGAGGCCAGGTTGAGGAGGGCAGGTTGAGGAGGCCAGGTTGAGGAGGCCAGGTTGAGGAGGGCAGGTTGAGGAGGCCAGGTTGAGGAGGCCAGGAGGAGGGCAGGTTGAGGAGGCCAGGTTGAGGAGGCCAGGTTGAGGAGGCAGGTTGAGGAGGCCAGGTTGAGGAGGCCAGGTTGAGGAGGGCAGGTTGAGGAGGCCAGGTTGAGGAGGCCAGGTTGAGGAGGGGTTGAGGAGGCCAGGTTGAGGAGGCCAGGTTGAGGAGGCCAGGTTGAGGAGGCCAGGTTGAGGAGGCCAGGTTGAGGAGGGCAGGTTGAGGAGGGCAGGTTGAGGAGGCCAGGTTGAGGAGGCCAGGTTGAGGAGGCCAGGTTGAGGAGGGCAGGTTGAGGAGGGCAGGTTGAGGAGGCCAGGTTGAGGAGGGCAGGTTGAGGAGGCCAGGTTGAGGAGGCCAGGTTGAGGAGGCCAGGTTGAGGAGGCCAGGTTGAGGAGGCCAGGTTGAGGAGGGCAGGTTGAGGAGGCCAGGTTGAGGAGGGGTTGAGGAGGCCAGGTTGAGGAGGCCAGGTTGAGGAGGCCAGGTTGAGGAGGGCAGGTTGAGGAGGCCAGGTTGAGGAGGCCAGGTTGAGGAGGCCAGGTTGAGGAGGCCAGGTTGAGGAGGCCAGGTTGAGGAGGCCAGGTTGAGGAGGCCAGGTTGAGGAGGGCAGGTTGAGGAGGCCAGGTTGAGGAGGCCAGGTTGAGGAGGCCAGGTTGAGGAGGTGTGTGTGTGTGTGTTTGTGTGTGTGTGTGTTTGTGTGTGTGTTTGTTTGTGTGTGTGTGTTTGTTTGTGTGTGTGTGTGTGTACTTAGTATACACACACAAACACACACACAAACACACACACACACACACACAGAAGATTATCAGGAGAAGAGTGGTGGAACACCTAGAAAGGAATGATCTCATCAACAGCAGCCAGCATGGTTTCAGGGACGGGAAATCCTGTGTCACAAACCTACTGGAGTTCTATGACATGGTGACAGCAGTAAGACAAGAGAGAGAGGGGTGGGTGGATTGCATTTTCTTGGACTGCAAGAAGGCGTTTGACACAGTTCCACACAAGAGATTGGTGCAAAAACTGGAGGACCAAGCAGGGATAACAGGGAAGGCACTACAATGGATCAGGGAATACTTGTCAGGAAGACAGCAGCGAGTCATGGTACGTGGCGAGGTGTCAGAGTGGGCACCTGTGACCAGCGGGGTCCCGCAGGGGTCAGTCCTAGGACCAGTGCTGTTTCTGGTATTTGTGAACGACATGACGGAAGGAATAGACTCTGAGGTGTCCCTGTTTGCAGATGACGTGAAGTTGATGAGAAGAATACACTCGATCGAAGACCAGGCAGAACTACAAAGGGATCTGGACAGGCTGCAGACCTGGTCCAGCAATTGGCTCCTGGAGTTCAATCCCACCAAGTGCAAAGTCATGAAGATTGGGGAAGGGCAAAGAAGGCCGCAGACGGAGTACAGTCTAGGGGGTCAGAGACTACAAACCTCACTCAAGGAAAAAGATCTTGGGGTGAGTATAACACCAGGCACATCTCCTGAAGCGCACATCAACCAAATAACTGCTGCAGCATATGGGCGCCTAGCAAACCTCAGAACAGCATTCCGACATCTTAATAAGGAATCGTTCAGGACCCTGTACACCGTATACGTTAGGCCCATATTGGAGTATGCGGCACCAGTTTGGAACCCACACCTAGCCAAGCACGTAAAGAAAGTCTCTGTGTTTGGGTCTAGGTCTCTCAGTCTCTGTGTTTGGGTCTAGGTCTCTCAGTCTCTGTGTTTGGGTCTAGGTCCCTCAGTCTCTGTGTTTGGGTCTAGGTCTCTCAGTCTTTGTGTTTGGGTCTAGGTCTCTCAGTCTTTGTGTTTGGGTCTAGGTCTCTCAGTCTCTGTGTTTGGGTCTAGGTCTCTCAGTCTCTGTGTTTGGGTCTAGGTCTCTCAGTCTCTGTGTTTGTGTCTAGGTCCCTCAGTCTCTGTGTTTGGGTCTAGGTCTCTCAGTCTTTGTGTTTGGGTCTAGGTCTCTCAGTCTTTGTGTTTGGGTCTAGGTCTCTCAGTCTCTGTGTTTGGGTCTAGGTCTCTCAGTCTCTGTGTTTGGGTCTAGGTCTCTCAGTCTCTGTGTTTGGGTCTAGGTCTCTCAGTCTTTGTGTTTGGGTCTAGGTCTCTCAGTCTCTGTGTTTGGGTCTAGGTCCCTCAGTCTCTGTGTTTGGGTCTAGGTCTCTCAGTCTCTGTGTTTGGGTCTAGGTCCCTCAGTCTCTGTGTTTGGGTCTAGGTCCCTCAGTCTTTGTGTTTGGGTCTAGGTCTCTCAGTCTCTGTGTTTGGGTCTAGGTCTCTCAGTCTCTGTGTTTGGGTCTAGGTCTCTCAGTCTTTGTGTTTGGGTCTAGGTCTCTCAGTCTTTGTGTTTGGATCTAGGTCTCTCAGTCTCTGTGTTTGGGTCTAGGTCTCTCAGTCTCTGTGTTTGGGTCTAGGTCTCTCAGTCTCTGTGTTTGGGTCTAGGTCTCTCAGTCTCTGTGTTTGGGTCTAGGTCCCTCAGTCTTTGTGTTTGGGTCTAGGTCTCTCAGTCTCTGTGTTTGGGTCTAGGTCTCTCAGTCTCTGTGTTTGGGTCTAGGTCTCTCAGTCTCTGTGTTTGGGTCTAGGTCTCTCAGTCTCTGTGTTTGGGTCTAGGTCTCTCAGTCTATGTGTTTGGGTCTAGGTCTCTCAGTCTCTGTGTTTGGGTCTAGGTCTCTCAGTCTCTGTGTTTGGGTCTAGGTCTCTCAGTCTTTGTGTTTGGGTCTAGGTCTCTCAGTCTCTGTGTTTGGGTCTAGGTCTCTCAGTCTCTGTGTTTGGGTCTAGGTCTCTCAGTCTTTGTGTTTGGGTCTAGGTCTCTCAGTCTCTGTGTTTGGGTCTAGGTCTCTCAGTCTTTGTGTTTGGGTCTAGGTCCCTCAGTCTCTGTGTTTGGGTCTAGGTCTCTCAGTCTCTGTGTTTGGGTCTAGGTCTCTCAGTCTCTGTGTTTGGGTCTAGGTCTCTCAGTCTCTGTGTTTGGGTCTAGGTCTCTCAGTCTCTGTGTTTGGGTCTAGGTCTCTCAGTCTCTGTGTTTGGGTCTAGGTCTCTCAGTCTCTGTGTTTGGGTCTAGGTCTCTCAGTGTTTGTGTTTGGGTCTAGGTCTCTCAGTCTCTGTGTTTGGGTCTAGGTCTCTCAGTCTCTGTGTTTGGGTCTAGGTCTCTCAGTCTCTGTGTTTGGGTCTAGGTCTCTCAGTCTCTGTGTTTGGGTCTAGGTCTCTCAGTCTTTGTGTTTGGGTCTAGGTCTCTCAGTCTCTGTGTTTGGGTCTAGGTCTCTCAGTCTCTGTGTTTGGGTCTAGGTCTCTCAGTCTCTGTGTTTTGGTCTAGGTCTCTCAGTCTTTGTGTTTTGGTCTAGGTCTCTCAGTCTTTGTGTTTTGGTCTAGGTCTCTCAGTCTCTGTGTTTGGGTCTAGGTCTCTCAGTCTTTGTGTTTTGGTCTAGGTCTCTCAGTCTCTGTGTTTTGGTCTAGGTCTCTCAGTCTTTGTGTTTTGGTCTAGGTCTCTCAGTCTCTGTGTTTTGGTCTAGGTCTCTCAGTCTCTGTGTTTGGGTCTAGGTCTCTCAGTCTCTGTGTTTGGGTCTAGGTCTCTCAGTCTTTGTGTTTGGGTCTAGGTCCCTCAGTCTCTGTGTTTGGGTCTAGGTCTCTCAGTCTCTGTGTTTGGGTCTAGGCCTCTCAGTCTATGTGTTTGGGTCTAGGTCTCTCAGTCTATGTGTTTGGGTCTAGGTCTCTCAGTCTATGTGTTTGGGTCTAGGTCTCTCAGTCTTTGTGTTTGGGTCTAGGTCTCTCAGTCTCTGTGTTTGGGTCTAGGTCTCTCAGTCTATGTGTTTGGGTCTAGGTCTCTCAGTCTCTGTGTTTGGGTCTAGGTCTCTCAGTCTATGTGTTTGGGTCTAGGTCTCTCAGTCTCTGTGTTTGGGTCTAGGTCTCTCAGTCTCTGTGTTTGGATCTAGGTCTCTCAGTCTATGTGTTTGGGTCTAGGTCTCTCAGTCTCTGTGTTTGGGTCTAGGTCTCTCAGTCTCTGTGTTTGGATCTAGGTCTCTCAGTCTCTGTGTTTGGGTCTAGGTCTCTCAGTCTATGTGTTTGGATCTAGGTCTCTCAGTCTCTGTGTTTGGATCTAGGTCTCTCAGTCTCTGTGTTTGGGTCTAGGTCTCTCAGTCTATGTGTTTGGGTCTAGGTCTCTCAGTCTCTGTGTTTGGGTCTAGGTCTCTCAGTCTCTGTGTTTGGATCTAGGTCTCTCAGTCTATGTGTTTGGGTCTAGGTCTCTCAGTCTCTGTGGTTGGGTCTAGGTCCCTCAGTCTTTGTGTTTGGATCTAGGTCTCTCAGTCTGTGTTTGGGTCTAGGTCTCTCAGTCTCTGTGGTTGGATCTAGGTCTCTCAGTCTTTGTGTTTGGGTCTAGGTCTCTCAGTCTCTGTGTTTGGATCTAGGTCTCTCAGTCTCTGTGTTTGGGTCTACGTCTCTCAGTCTCTATGTTTGGGTCTAGGTCTCTCAGTCTCTGTGTTTGGATCTAGGTCTCTCAGTCTATGTGTTTGGGTCTAGGTCTCTCAGTCTCTGTGTTTGGATCTAGGTCTCTCAGTCTCTGTGTTTGGATCTAGGTCTCTCAGTCTCTGTGTTTGGGTCTAGGTCTCTCAGTCTATGTGTTTGGATCTAGGTCTCTCAGTCTCTGTGTTTGGATCTAGGTCTCTCAGTCTCTGTGTTTGGGTCTAGGTCTCTCAGTCTATGTGTTTGGGTCTAGGTCTCTCAGTCTCTGTGTTTGGGTCTAGGTCTCTCAGTCTCTGTGTTTGGATCTAGGTCTCTCAGTCTATGTGTTTGGGTCTAGGTCTCTCAGTCTCTGTGGTTGGGTCTAGGTCCCTCAGTCTTTGTGTTTGGATCTAGGTCTCTCAGTCTGTGTTTGGGTCTAGGTCTCTCAGTCTCTGTGGTTGGGTCTAGGTCTCTCAGTCTTTGTGTTTGGATCTAGGTCTCTCAGTCTATGTGTTTGGGTCTAGGTCTCTCAGTCTTTGTGTTTGGATCTAGGTCTCTCAGTCTATGTGTTTGGGTCTAGGTCTCTGTCTCTGTGTTTGGGTCTAGGTCTCTGTCTCTGTGTTTGGGTCTAGGTCTCTGTCTCTGTGTTTGGGTCTAGGTCTCTGTCTCTGTGTTTGGGTCTAGGTCTCTGTCTCTGTGTTTGGGTCTAGGTCCTCAATATGTGCTGGAGACTACAATGATTGGGATTTTTTACAGATTTTTCCCAAATATTCCAGATACTTAATTTTACATAGTTACTGTAACTCACACAGGGCAGAGTCGTGTATTCAGGAGTCTATCTACCTGGAGTCTACCTGGAGGGTGTGTCCCGAGGATCTACGCAACTGTAGCTAGGTCTCAGAGCAGGCCTCCCAGTGGATGACCTGATCAACCAGGCTGTTAATGCCAGCCGCATGAAGTCCAACAAAAGCATGACATCCTGGCTGATCAGGCACTGACTTGGGAAACTCATCCAGTTCCTTCTTGAAGACAGCCAGGGGGTCTGTTGGTAATCCTCCTTATATGAAAGAAGGAAGCTGAAAAATCTTGGCCCCTTCACACTTATTGAGTTTCCTCTTAGTGTACTCACGGCAGCTCTGCTTTTCATTAGGAGTATTTTGCACCGTCTGTAAAGCCTCTTAGTTTCATGGGAAATGATTTGTGTGTGCAGATTTGGAATAAATCCATATAGAATTTTCAAAGTGTTGAATACAATGTCTTTCTCTCTCTCGCCTACGTTCCAAGGAGTACAGATCGAGGGACTTCAAACATTCCCAGTAACGTGGGTGCTTGACTGAATCTTTGCTAGCAGTGATGGTTCTTTGTATATTCTCCAGGTCTGCAATTTCGCCTGTCTTGAACGGAGCTGTTGAAGTCCATCAGTACTCCAGCCTGGAATTCATTGTTTTGAAGGTTCTCATTATGCAGCGTGTCATTTTCCTTGTGATTGTGATGGGGACACTGTTGTGATTCTTTAAGGTGAGATCTTCCAACTTGATCACTTCCGGGTCTCTCACATTAGTCTTACGCTCTAATGAGTGATTCGAATTTGTTTTATACTCCCTTCCTGTCTTTATTTCCTCACTCGTACCATAACGGAGTGACTGAAACTTGGCCTCATTGAACATTATATTGGTGTTAGTAGTTCACTGGAAGACTGTTTATATCACCTTGGAGGTTTGCCGTGTCCTTAGTGGATGACATTCTCATATAGATTCCAGTATCGTCCGCAAAGGATGATACGGTGCTATAATTTATGTCTCTGTTTATGTCGCATACGAGAATAAAAAAAGAACAATGGTACTGTGTCTTGGGGAACAGAGCTTTTTGCTATGTCAGCCTCTGATTTCACTCTGTTCACTATAACACTTTGAGTTCTGTTCTTTAGAAAATTAAGTATCTATCTGCCCACTTTTCCAGTTATTTCATCTGAGCGTATTTTGTGGGTTATTACATCGTGATCACACATGTGATCACGGTGTAATAACCACAGCTCTTAAGACCATATAATGGTCACTCCTGCCTCTAGCAACTGCGAGAGGCAGGAGCGACGTGCACTAAACCCGCGCTGCCCTGGGTTGTGCAATTGCTGAGATGACATGTCATCAGCAGTCTTGCTTCTTCAGACTCTCAGAGATTTTGATAATGTGGGATGTCTGTGTGATGGTCTATAGTTTTTTAGTTATTACTTTACTGCCACCTTTGTTGTGCGGGGCTATGTCACTGGTTTTAAGGATTGTGAGATGATTTTTGTGTCCAGACTCCTCCTCCATAAAATATTCAAGGCACTAGATAGTGGTTCTTTGCAGTTATTGATGAAAGTGGAGTTGCATGAGTCAGGGCCGGGAGGTGAGTGCAGGTGCACACAGTCTGTGCCTTTATTAAAGTCTTGTGTGGCTAGAGTTAAGTCAGAAATAATGAGTATTTAGGAAGGATTTTGAGTCTTATCTATGAAAAACTCATTTGGATTGTCAAACTTTAGACTGATTAGCAGCTCACTGAACATATTGTAAGTTTAGTATTTCAGTCATCTTGAAGCGAGGCTGCCATACTGAATGTGGGGTTTTCCTTAGATTTTGCATAATATAAAAATGTTTAGAATTACTCTCACTTTCACTTATGGCTTTTTGTTGTTTCTGTCTCTCCTGGTCCTTGTATGATGCATTCAGTTTGAGCTCAGCATTTCCCATCTCCCTTGTTAGTGCTTCTCCTCATTCTTCAGAAAGACTGTGTTCTTCAGGAATTCTCCATTTTCGTTTGTAGAGGGAGCGCCTCTCTCTTTCTAACCCGCATCTTCTCCTCTGCATTCTTAACGGTGGGTGATACAGGTTGTTGAAGTAGATATTAAAAAGCGAGAAGGCACGCAGACTCCCTGGTGTTAAGAAGACACGAATTAAGTGGGTGACAGACTGATTCATTACAGAACCAACCCAAGGCAGCCCCCCCTGGTTTATGGCTTGGCTGAGTTTTAAGTCAGCAGACACACAGTAAGTGTTGCAATGTGCTGGTGCCATGCCCGGACATATATAGCTGTACTCATCAGCTTTCACACCAGTCACAACCACTATCTATAACCACAGTCACAGCCATTACCACCGCTTGCACCACTATCTCAACCCCATCTTCCCATCACCACACAATGGGCCAGGCAACTGCAGCTTTGGCTGCACTAACAGCGTGCAAAATCCTGTGTTCCACACGATCATCATGACTGCGGATAGAGCCGGATGTTCCAACCTTCTCAGTGGACAGGTTTCATTACCTTATGTGTGAAACCTCTCCTGTATGATAGACTATGGCAGGGGAAACCCATCCTGTGATGGAGTATGACAAGGCTTTCCTTCCCCAATGTAACTATCACATAGAATAGTATAGCAGCACACTGTGAATGTTTCCAAAATGTAACTATCATTTAGAACAGTGTAGAGGCACACTGTGGGTGTTCCCACAGTATAACTATCATACACAGGAGGGTAGCAGCACACTGTGGGTGTTCCCACAGTATAACTATCATACACAGGAGGGTAGCAGCACACTGTGGGTGTTCCCACAGTATAACTATCATACACAGGAGGGTAGCAGCACACTGTGGGTGTTCCCACAGTATAACTATCATACACAGGAGGGTAGCAGCACACTGTGGGTGTTCCCACAGTATAACTATCATACACAGGAGGGTAGCAGCACACTGTGGGTGTTCCCACAGTATAACTATCATACACAGGAGGGTAGCAGCACACTATGGGTGTTCCCACAGTGTGCTGATTATTTTTTATAGACTTACTTTACTCATTTTCCTACACCATGTGTTTAATATATTCCAACACTATGTGACCCATGTATTACACCACGTGATCCATGTATTACACCACGTGACCCATGTATTACACCACGTGATCCATGTATTACACCACGTGACCCATGTATTACACCACGTGATCCATGTATTACACCACGTGACCCATGTATTACACCACGTGATCCATGTATTACACCACGTGATCCATGTATTACACCACGTGACCCATGTATTACACCACGTGATCCATGTATTACACCACGTGATCCATGTATTACACCACGTGATCCATATATTACACCACGTGACCCATGTATTACACCACGTGATCCATATATTACACCACGTGACCCATGTATTACACCACGTGATCCGTATATTACACCACGTGACCCATGTATTACACCACGTGACCCATGTATTACACCACGTGACCCATGTATTACACCACGTGACCCATGTATTACACCACGTGACCCATGTATTACACCACGTGACCCATGTATTACACCACGTGATCCATGTATTACACCACGTGATCCATGTATTACACCACGTGATCCATATATTACACCACGTGACCCATGTATTACACCACGTGATCCATATATTACACCACGTGACCCATGTATTACACCACGTGATCCGTATATTACACCACGTGACCCATGTATTACACCACGTGATCCATGTATTACACCACGTGACCCATGTATTACACCACGTGATCCATGTATTACACCACGTGATCCATGTATTACACCACGTGATCCATATATTACACCACGTGACCCATGTATTACACCACGTGATCCATATATTACACCACGTGACCCATGTATTACACCACGTGATCCGTATATTACACCACGTGACCCATGTATTACACCACGTGATCCATGTATTACACCACGTGACCCATGTATTACACCACGTGATCCATGTATTACACCACGTGATCCATATATTACACCACGTGATCCATGTATTACACCACGTGATCCATGTATTACACCACGTGATCCATATATTACACCACGTGATCCATGTATTACACCACGTGATCCATGTATTACACCACGTGACCCATGTATTACACCACGTGATCCATATATTACACCACGTGACCCATGTATTACACCACGTGATCCATGTATTACACCACGTGACCCATGTATTACACCACGTGATCCATGTATTACACCACGTGACCCATGTATTACACCACGTGATCCATGTATTACACCACGTGACCCATGTATTACACCACGTGACCCATGTATTACACCACGTGACCCATGTATTACACCACGTGATCCATGTATTACACCACGTGATCCATGTATTACACCACGTGATCCATGTATTACACCACGTGATCCATGTATTACACCACGTGATCCATGTATTACACCACGTGATCCATGTATTGCATCGTGTGTTCTATATGTTGTCTGTGTCTTGGGTTACGCAGAATTTAAGGATCACAATATTACTGATGCTATGTGTAATCTTTACGGGGTTAACGTCTCCCTCTGAATCTCAGTAATAATAATAATAATAATAATAATAATAATAATAATAATAATAATAATAATAATAATATATGGAAAACTACGGACCAAGTTTCATACTGACACATTACCATAACAATGTACTTAAGTTTGTACGTTGGCCTTCGTGCTACCAGCAGTAACAACCTGGCTGATCAGGCCTTCATCCACAAGGAGGCCTGGTGCTACGGGGGCACTGATCCCCGGACGCGTCCTTCAGATATCCATCAGGAGTGAGAGATATGGAAGGAAGTGAAAAATAGACCCAGTGAAAAGTAGGGTTGTCGTGGGCACAATGAGAGAACATTGTGTCAACATGCGAGGTCCAAGACTCTTCAACCTGCTACTAGCAGACATCAGAAATATTGCTGGAACAAGTGTAGAAGTTTCCCAGAGGAAACTGCGTCCGTGCCCTCTACCGAGGTGACTTTCATACTTATTTGGGTATCGTCCGCAAATGATGATTGGGAGTTGTGGTTAGTGTTTTTATCTGTCTGCTATGAGGATGAGAAACAGTAGAGGCGCCAGGACCGTGCCTTGGGGTGCTGAGCTTTTTACCTTGTTAATGCTGAATTTTTGCTTTGTTTACTACCACTCTTTGTGTTCTATTTAATATCCATTCGCTTACGCTTTCCCGTTATTCCTATTAACCTTATTATTTGACCTAACTCTCCATGATCGCATTTGTTAAGCGCCTCCACGAAAGCCTTGTAGACCACATTTGTATTGTGGTTTTCTTTTAGAGTTTTCACAGTTTAAGAGACTTGACACGCATGATCTGCCTGTTCCAGTTAACTGTTTCTCTTGGTTCTGTAACTCATGCATTCCTATATAGGTTGAAATTTAGCGTCTCGTCCGTCACTCTTCCAAAGGCTTTTATATGCGATGTTAAGGCTACTGGTCTGTAAATTTTTCCTTACCAGCGCTG
>NC_091299.1:45012975-45025475 GCF_038502225.1 Cherax quadricarinatus | reverse complement strand
GTAGTGTCAGTGGTGAGTGGGGTGTGAGAGGTAGTGAGTGGGGTGTGAGGTAGAGTCTACCTGGGATACATAATTAATATGTTTCTGGCCTCTCACGTGGGTCTGGACCTTCACATCTTACCTGTACCATCCATGGTGTGTGTGTGTGTGTGTGTGTGTGTGTGTGTGTGTGTGTGTGTGTGTGTGTGTGTGTGTGTATTGCGACCCCTGAATGGGTCACAATGTATATAATGTATATTACCTGTTCATATAATTTTATATTGCTTATATTTGCAATATTAGCTAAATCGTAAATATATTGCTTTATATTATTATTTGACTTAGTTATATTATTAGGTAGGATGTAACATTTATATATTATTCAGTGTTAATAGTTGAGTGTTAAGTAGCTGATAACACTGTCTAACTACTGTGTTTTCTCTCCGCTCGTTATGCTGCCGGCTTCTCGGTGTTGCTGGGCAGCAGCAGTCCACAGAGAGTCACGTGATCAGGGGGGGGGTTGATCACACCTCGCCTGGAATAGTCTGTCTGGGCTGCTCAAGCTGTTGTCGGTTTGATGTTGCTTCTAACAAGAGGTCCCTTACACCAGCTCTCCCTTGTGGGCCCTTGTTGGAGATCGTCTCTGTCGCTTTCTTGTTGTTGGTTCTGTGTAACTCTGTTCACAGGGCATGGCCTAGACTTAGTGATTTTCGACGTTGTACTGAAGTTGTGTGTCTTATAGACACTCTGAGAAACTCAGTTCCTGAGCTGTAGCTTCTGACCTAATTTGTACTGGTATCTGTGTACTGTCACAGTCGGGGATTTTCTAATGCTGAACTTAGATTCAGTAGTATGGGAGTTTTGTGACTTTTGTGGAGGATCTGCAGATGGTCCCTACTTAGTGTCGTTATATTATCTCCTTGTTCCTGATTCTGTGTTGCTGTTGCTTGTTATATTGCTGTTCGGCTTAACAGTCGTTTTATTGTTCAAGCAAGCTGTTCTGATTGCCAGGTTGGTCAAGAAGTTAGTTTATATGAGGACTTTTAGTCAGTCACTGGTTAAGTCTAGTCGAGTCTTGAGACATAGCGAACTACTTAGAGCACTTACACACATACTTTTAATATATACCTTTGAAGAATTTCGAGAGTATATCTACTCTCTGAGCCCGGCCATGGGCCAGGCTCGTCTGGTGCTCGCTTGGTCAACCAGGCTGTTGCTGCTGGAGGCCCACTGCCCCACATATCCATCACAGCCTGGTTGATCTGGCACCCGGTGAAGATACTTTTCTAGTTTCCTCCTGAAGGCTTCAACACTTGTTCCAGCAGTGTTTCTGATATCTTCTGGTAAGATGTTGAAAAGTCTGGGACCCCGGATGTTGATACAGTGTTCCCTTATTGTCCCCAGCGCACCCCTGCTCCTCACTGGGTTTATTTTACACTTCCTCTCATATCTCTCACTCCAGTATGTTGTTATGGCAGTGTGCAGATTTGGGACCAAGCCCTCGAATAATTGTATATATTTGTATTATGTTATTAAATGTTAATGTACCAGACGGTACTTAAAAGCCATAATGATGTGACATGTGCCTTCAGCACAGTACTACTGTACACCAGAGAAGTGTACCAACTTGTATCCTATATTATATTCAATTGATTACTATAATTTACTTTGATAATATACGCCTAGACAATTTTATTATTAATAAACTTAATAAATTTTAATTTCTTTAGTAGCCTACCAGTTGTAATCCTGAAGCACTATTGAATCTTACTAAATTCTAATGGATAATTGGACCAGGATACTGACTACTTGTTACAAAAACCCAGTAACAGGCTGGATGCTAGAAGGGCAGTCCTTTCTAGTATTCACTGGAGATCTCTATCATTACTAGATATCGCGTTTTTTGTAACAGTGTACAAGCGCAAGTGCGAGCCTGCACACACACACACACACACACACACACACACACACACACACACACACACACACACACACACACACACACACACACACACACATACACACACATGATAACAACATATAAAATACTGAGAGGCATTGACAAGGTGGGCAAAGACAGGATGTTCCAGAGATTGGACACAGTAACAAGGGGACACAGTTGGAAGTTGAAGACACAGATGAATCACAGGGATGTTAGGAAGTGTTTCTTCAGTCACAGAGTTGTCAGGAAGTGGAATAGTTTGGGAAGCGATGTAGTGGAGGCAGGATCCATACATAGCTTTAAGCAGAGGCATGATAAAGCTCACGGTTCAGGGAGAGTGACCTAGTAGCGACCAGTGAAGAGGCGGGGCCAGGAGCTAGGACTCGACCCCTGCAACCACAACAACTAGGTGAGTAAGCACACACACACACACGAATATGACACACACCTGAGGTCAACCTTTAAGAAGGCACTGAACCTGTCACTAGAGGATCAGCAATGGGATCAAGCAACCGTCCCAGTGCGACTGGGAGGTATAGGGGTGCGTAAAGCAACGCATGTTGCTTTACCTGCTTTTCTGTCATCGTGTTTGGCTTCCAGTGCATTAGTCAAGAAGATTGTTCCCGAACGCTTGAGAGACGTGGTAGGAGCTCAAGACCCCAGGTTTACTGAAGCAGCGATTCGGTGGGACACCCTTACAGATTCCTCCAGTAAACCAGCTCCTCCCAAAGAACACAAACAGTCTCATTGGGACAAACCGATCATGGAAAAAATCGCCAATACTATGCTCTCCAACGCTTCAGGTCAGGACAAAGCTTGTCTCCTGGCAGTGAAGGCACCACACTCAGGAGATTTCCTTTTAGCTGTTCCCAATTCCTCCTTGGGCACTCGACTAGACCCACAGGCCATTCGGATTGGTGTTGCTCTTCGCCTAGCTGCCCCCATCCTCACCGAACATAGGTGTATTTGCGGCAGGGCGACAGCTGATCAATTCGGACTTCATGGTCTCATGTGTCGCACAACAGAAGGGAAGTATGCCAGACATGAGGAGGTCAATGACATAAAGAAAAGCCTCGCCACAGCCCGTTGCTCAACTCAACGGGAACCCCAAGTGCAGAGGTCTGACAGAAGTCAAAAGCGTCCTGATGGAGCCACTATGCTACCCTGGAAGGATGGAAAGCAGATTGCCTGTGCGGCCACATTGGCAGACACCTACTTGCCATACTCCGAAGCTGAAGGAGGTGGAGCTGCCAGCCACAGGGAGACCCAGAAGTTCCGCAAATATGAAGACCTTCCCCCTCCTTATAACTTCATCTCAATAGGGTCAGAGACCCTTGGAGCATGGGGCAAGTGTGCTCTAAAGTTCCTCAAAGAGCTGGGTGAAAAGCTCATCTTAGAAACCATGGGCCACTGGGCGACCAGCTTCCTCTTTCAGAGACTCAGTGTCGCGATCCAGAGAGGAAATGCCTACAGCATTCTGGGCACGTGGCCCACCGCCGGGGAGCTGGACGAAGTATTCGAGATGTAGCTCTGAGTTACCTATGTTGTTTTACTTTTTATTGTATCTTTGTGAATGTTTTGTCAATGTATTTTGCCTTTAAATAGAATATTTATCATATATAGGGGTGGTAGGAGAAAATTCTCAAACAGCTTCAAGGAGAACCTTGAGTTTTCCCTGAAGCAAGTTTATTCTTTTCTCTGAGGATGAGGGTCCCCAGGACACTTCTATAGGTGGTACCTCCCTATATATATATATATATATATATATATATATATATATATATATATATATATATATATATATATATATATATATATATATATATATAAACAACCACTGTGAAAGAATAGAGAAATTCCAAGCGCTTTCGTGACAAATAATAAATTTTTAAATTTCTTATTTCTTGGGTAGAATAGTTTGTTGGTGTGTTGTGTGAAGGACCTGTCTAGTTCGGCCGGCGGGTCTGCTGTCTCACGTCAGGTGCTTCTTTGTTGTGGGATCTGATAGTGAGGTGTGGGCTACCCCTTTATATACCTTCCTTAGATGCTTTACTTTCATTGTTCCTAGATAATGTGAGTAGTCACGAAAGCGCTTGGAATTTCTCTATTCTTTCACAGTGGTTGTTTTGCATATTCTGAAATCACCTGTTTACTGTGATCTTATTGCATATATATATATATATATATATATATATATATATATATATATATATATATATATATATATATATATATATATATATATATATATATATGTCGTGCCAAATATGTAAAACTGGTCATTTAGCAAGAACTCATTTAAAATTAAGTCCTTCCTAAAATTTTCTCTTATACGTTTAAAGATACATTTTTTCATTAATGTTAATGTAAAAAATTTTAATTTTGCTCCAAACGAGTCTTAGAAAACTTACCTAACCTTATTATAACAAGAACAATTTATTTTAGCCTAACCCAACTAAATATACTTTAGATTTGTTTACAATAATTTAATACTAAACAAACACAGTGAAATGTATTTTTTTCGTTAGGTTCAGAATGATTTTGGCGAAATTATTGCATACACAAATTTTCACTTGTCCTATATGGCAAGATGAACGTTGCTATTTAAGCCAAGATGGCAAGTTCTGCCTATTCGGCACGACATATATATATATATATATATATATATATATATATA
Source organism: Cherax quadricarinatus (assembly GCF_038502225.1). Taxonomy (NCBI): domain Eukaryota; kingdom Metazoa; phylum Arthropoda; class Malacostraca; order Decapoda; family Parastacidae; genus Cherax; species Cherax quadricarinatus. Next base: position 45,020,877 of record NC_091299.1, on the reverse strand, counting down.
TATATATATATATATATATATATATATATATATATATATATATATATATATATATATATATATATATATATATATATATATATATTTAAAATATATTTAGTTGGATTAGGCTAAAATAAATTGTGCTTGTTATAATAAGGTTAGGTAGCTTTTCTAAGATTTTACATTAACATTAATGAAAAAAAATATATCTTTAAACGTATAAAAGGAATTTTTAGAAAGGACTTAATTTTAAATGAGTTCTTGCTAATTGACCAGTTTTACCTATTAGGCACGACATATATATATATATATATATATATATATATATATATATATATATATATATATATATATATATATATATATATATATATATATATATATGTCGTGCCGAATAGGCAGAACTTGCTATCTTGGCTTAAATAGCAACGCTCATCTTGCCATATAGGACAAGTGAAAATTTGTGTATGCAATAATTTCGCCAAAATCATTCTGAACCTAACGAAAAAAAAATATATTTGATTGTGTTTGTTTAGTACTAAGTTATTGTAAACGTATTTAAAACATATTTAGTCGGGTTAGGCTAAAATAAATTGCTCTTGTTATAATAAGGTTAGGTAAGTTTTCTAAGATTCTTTTGGTGCAAATTTAAAAAAAATTGCATTAACATTAATGAAAAAAATATATCTTTAAACGTATAAGAGAAAATTTCAGAAAGGACTTAATTTTAAATGAGTTCTTGCTAATTGGCCAGTTTTACATATTCGGCACGACATATATATATATATATATATATATATATATATATATATATATATATATATATATATATATATATATATATATATATATATATATATATATATATATCTTTTCTTTAGTAATGTGTACAGGAGAAGTAGTTACTAGCCCCTTGCTCCCGGTATTTTAGTCGCCTCTTGCAACACACATGACTTACGGAGGAAGTATTCTGCAACCTATGGCGCAGTATTCTGCCTTTTAATGGTATTAGATCTTCCTTATGTGGGCACTTAACTATGTCTCCATAGAGACGTTGAGTAATGAGGGGGAAATCTAGGTGACGTGTTAGTGGTCAGCAGACACGAGATGGCTCTCAGATGCAGACCAAGACAGCAGATGAATCAACATCACATACAAGATATAACAAAGACCAGGTTGCCAGGACCACACCGGAGGGTCGACTGTAGTCTTGAAGCTCAGGTAACTACCTGCAACCCTTTTCAGGTTTGAGGGTGCGGGGGGAACATGGCTTCTCGTTACTTTCGTTGTCTTTGTGTACTTCTGTCTTGACTGACAAATGTGCTTGATTTAAAACATTGGTGGGAGTGCAGACTCTATGCCTCATACACACCGAGGCTTTGTGGCGAGGCTGCTGCTCTAGATTGTATAGTTGTGTTTGTAGGCTGTCAGCACAGGTGTGTGTACTAGGAGGAGGAGGAGGAGGAGGAGAAGGAGGGGTAAGAGAGCTGTCTTTGTCTCTTGTCCCACCCAGCAGGCGTATCCTGCTATTTCTGCAGGAGGTTGTAGCAGCTAGTGCTAGCTAGCACCTAGCCCTAGCCAGAGCTTGCTCCTGCAAGCTGCCATACAACACATCCATCATCCAACCACCACTTTGTGGACATTCAAATGAAGGAGTCGAAGAATCTTCAAGGATTTTCTTTGATTTTCCCAAGACAATGTGAGTTTGCCACTAGGAGCGTTTTCTTGGGTGAGTGAGGGATGTGTGGCACTGCCAGGAGTATGTGTATGAGTGTTGCTCCTGGCTATAAAGGAAATACTGTATTAATTACTGCTGCTGTGTGTGACGAGTGGTTAGGAGAGGAGGGCCACCCTCAGAGGGTAAGAATCGTTGAATCCCATACGCCCGCCCTCTAGTTTCCTTACATGGCTTCACACCCTCTTACCCCCTCCAGGGCACGCCTTCTCATCACCCCACGCCTCCTGTCACCATCCCGCATGCCCTCTCATCACCCCCACACTCCTCATAGCCTATCTGTGGCTCTTGTGATGGGTATCCAACTATTTCCGACTCCCACTACCAGAGACCAAACATTGCTGCGTGAATTTACAGCGTGGAGTGTCAGCTGGTAAGAGCGTCTCTCAGGCTGTGTCAATGTGGCATGCTAGTAGTACGTTATATTTTTTTCGGCCTATGTCACACAACTATATAGGCATGCAGTCCCGACCAGTGAACCAGATGCTAAGAGTATAACAAGTTAGGCCCCCTTCTTATACTATCATATAGCTTCAACCAGTGAGTCACAAGGAACCCACCAAAGTTGTGGAGAGAAGTTGCAGACTTGTGAATCAACATTGGCAGACTTACCTCAAGTCTGGTCGCCCATGGATCTCATTGTGTCTCTTGCTTGCAAACTTGCTTTACATAGTGTATATACATTCTACATATACCCACATGATATTTTGGTGAAGAAAAATATGTATTTGTTAACAGTGTAATATTTGTGTGGTATTATTTATTGTGTTGATAGTAGATTATAGTCATGATCCCTGCCATGCTCCCTGACTGTGTTGACGTCACGGGCTCCCTTGGCTAGCCAGCTAGCCGAGTATTACACTGTTAACATATTTACTCACTGCTGACCTTTGCTGGTTTCTCGTTTGTACTTTTGTTATACTGCTACAGCCAGGTGTGCAGGCTACTAGACTACACCTGTGTTTGTAATTGTCAAATACCCTCATTATCGACTCCTGGTGTCGGTTGAGTTGTCAAACATGGATCACTGCTCTCTCTCAGGATTTGAAGATTTCACTCATTAATCGTTATGAGTGTTTGCGTTTGTGAAATTGTGTGGATTTTAACTCCCCCCCCCACACACAGGCACTGACACGACCCAGTGGCCCAATGTCAGTGTGGCGCTCAAAGTCAAGAAGTACTTCCTAACATCCTGGCAGCATATGCCCCCGGTCTTCCCTTCTCTACTACGTATCCATCTTGTCAGTTTCTCTCAGTATTCTGTGCATCATAACTGTGTCTCTCCCAGTGCTTCTCTCCTCAGTGCTTCTCTCCCAGTGCTTCTCTCCCAGTGCTTCTCTCCCAGTGCTTCTCTCACCCAGTGCTTCTCTCCCAGTGCTTCTCTCCCAGTGCTTCTCTCCCAGTGCTTCTCTCACCCAGTGCTTCTCTCCCCCAGTGCTTCTCTCCCCGGTGCTTCTCTCCCCCAGTGCTTCTCTCCCCCAGTGCTTCTCTCACCCAGTGCTTATCTCCCCAGTGCTTCTCTCCCAGTGCTTCTCTCCCAGTGCTTCTCTCCCCAGTGCTTCTCTCCCCGGTGCTTCTCTCACCCAGTGTTTCTCTCCCCAGTGCTTCTCTCACCCAGTGCTTCTCTCCCCAGTGCTTCTCTCCCCAGTGCTTCTCTCACCCAGTGCTTCTCTCCCCAGTGCTTCTCTCACCCAGTGCTTCTCACCCAGTGCTTCTCTCCCCAGAGCTTCTCACCCAGTGCTTCTCTCCCCAGTGCTTTTTTCCCCAGTGTTTCTCCCCAGTTCTTCTCCCTAGTGCTTCTCCCCAGTGCTTCTCCCCAGTGCTTCTCCCTAGTGCTTCTCCCCAGTGCTTCTCCCCAGTGCTTCTCCCTAGTGCTTCTCCCTAGTGCTTCTCCCCAGTGCTTCTCCCTAGTGCTTCTCCCCAGTGCTTCTCCCCAGTGCTTCTCCCCAGTGCTTCTCCCCAGTGCTTCTCCCTAGTGCTTCTCCCTGGTGCTTCTCCCTGGTGCTTCTCCCCAGTGCTTCTCCCCAGTGCTTCTCCCCAGTGCTTCTCCCCAGCGCTTCTCCCCAGTGCTTCTCCCCAGTGCTTCTCGCTAGTGCTTCTCCCCAGTGCTTCTCCCTAGTGCTTCTCCCCAGTGCTTCTCCCCAGTGCTTCTCCCTAGTGCTTCTCCCCAGTGCTTCTCCCCAGTGCTTCTCCCCAGTGCTTCTCCCCAGTGCTTCTCCACAGTGCTTCTCCCCAGCGCTTCTCCCCAGTGCTTCTCCCCAGTGCTTCTCGCTAGTGCTTCTCCCCAGTGCTTCTCCCCAGTGCTTCTCCCTAGTGCTTCTCCCCAGTGCTTCTCCCCAGTGCTTCTCCCTAGTGCTTCTCCCCAGTGCTTCTCCCCAGTGCTTCTCCCCAGTTCTTCTCCCCAGCGCTTCTCCCCAGTGCTTCTCCCCAGTGCTTCTCGCTAGTGCTTCTCCCCAGCGCTTCTCCCCAGTGCTTCTCCCCAGTGCTTCTCCCCAGTGCTTCTCCCCAGTGCTTCTCGCTAGTGCTTCTCCCCAGCGCTTCTCCCTAGTGCTTCTCCCTGGTGCTTCTCCCTGGTGCTTCTCCCCAGTGCTTCTCCCCAGTGCTTCTCCCCAGTGCTTCTCCCCAGCGCTTCTCCCCAGTGCTTCTCCCCAGTGCTTCTCGCTAGTGCTTCTCCCCAGTGCTTCTCCCCAGTGCTTCTCCCTAGTGCTTCTCCCCAGTGCTTCTCCCCAGTGCTTCTCCCTAGTGCTTCTCCCCAGTGCTTCTCCCCAGTGCTTCTCCCCAGTGCTTCTCCCCAGTGCTTCTCCCCAGTGCTTCTCCCCAGCGCTTCTCCCCAGTGCTTCTCCCCAGTGCTTCTCGCTAGTGCTTCTCCCCAGTGCTTCTCCCCAGTGCTTCTCCCTAGTGCTTCTCCCCAGTGCTTCTCCCCAGTGCTTCTCCCTAGTGCTTCTCCCCAGTGCTTCTCCCCAGTGCTTCTCCCCAGTTCTTCTCCCCAGCGCTTCTCCCCAGTGCTTCTCCCCAGTGCTTCTCGCTAGTGCTTCTCCCCAGCGCTTCTCCCCAGTGCTTCTCCCCAGTGCTTCTCCCCAGTGCTTCTCCCCAGTGCTTCTCCCCAGTGCTTCTCGCTAGTGCTTCTCCCCAGCGCTTCTCCCCAGTGCTTCTACCCAGTGCTTCTCCCCAGTGCTTCTCCCCAGTGCTTCTCCCCAGTGCTTCTCCCCAGTGCTTCTCCCCAGCGCTTCTCCCCAGTGCTTCTCCCCAGTGCTTCTCCCCAGTGCTTCTCCCCAGTGCTTCTCCCCAGTGCTTCTCCCCAGTGCTTCTCCCCAGTGCTTCTCCCCAGTGCTTCTCGCTAGTGCTTCTCCCCAGCGCTTCTCCCCAGTGCTTCTCCCCAGTGCTTCTCCCCAGTGCTTCTCCCCAGTGCTTCTCCCCAGTGCTTCTCCCCAGTGCTTCTCCCCAGTGCTTCTCCCCAGTGCTTCTCCCCAGTGCTTCTCCCCAGTGCTTCTCCCCAGTGCTTCTCGCTAGTGCTTCTCCCCAGCGCTTCTCCCCAGTGCTTCTCCCCAGTGCTTCTCCCCAGTGCTTCTCCCCAGTGCTTCTCGCTAGTGCTTCTCCCCAGCGCTTCTCCCTAGTGCTTCTCCCCAGCGCTTCTCCCCAGTGCTTCTCCCCAGTGCTTCTCCCCAGTGCTTCTCCCCAGTGCTTCTCCCCAGCGCTTCTCCCCAGTGCTTCTCCCCAGTGCTTCTCCCCAGCGCTTCTCCCCAGCGCTTCTCCCCAGTGCTTCTCCCCAGTGCTTCTCCCCAGTGCTTCTCGCTAGTGCTTCTCCCCAGCGCTTCTCCCCAGTGCTTCTCCCCAGTGCTTCTCCCCAGTGCTTCTCCCCAGTGCTTCTCCCCAGTGCTTCTCGCTAGTGCTTCTCCCCAGCGCTTCTCCCCAGTGCTTCTCCCCAGCGCTTCTCCCCAGTGCTTCTCCCCAGTGCTTCTCCCCAGTGCTTCTCCCAAGTGCTTCTCCCCAGTGCTTCTCCCCAGTGCTTCTCTCCAGTGCTTCTCCCCAGTGCTTCTCCCCAGTGCTTCTCCCCAGCGCTTCTCCCCAGTGCTTCTCCCCAGTGCTTCTCCCCAGTGCTCCTCCCCAGTGCTTCTCCCCAGCTTCTCCCCAGTGCTTCTCCCCAGTGCTTCTCCCCAGTGCTTCTCCCCAGTGCTTCTCCCCAGTGCTTCTCCCCAGTGTGCTTCTCCCCAGTGCTTCTCCCCAGTGCTTCTCCCCAGTGCTTCTCCCCAGTGCTTCTCCCCAGTGCTTCTCCCCAGTGTGCTTCTCTCCAGTGCTTCTCCCCAGTGCTTCTCCCCAGTGCTTCTCCCCAGTGCTTCTCCCCAGTGCTTCTCCCCAGTGCTTCTCCCCAGTGCTTCTCCCCAGTGCTTCTCCCCAGTGCTTCTCCCCAGTGCTTCTCCCCAGTGCTTCTCCCCAGTGCTTCTCCCCAGTGCTTCTCTCCAGTGCTTCTCCCCAGTGCTTCTCCCCAGTGCTTCTCCCCAGTGCTTCTCCCCAGTGCTTCTCCCCAGTGCTTCTCCCCAGTGCTTCTCCCCAGTGCTTCTCCCCAGTGCTTCTCCCCAGTGCTTCTCCCCAGTGCTTCTCCCCAGTGCTTCTCCCCAGTGCTTCTCCCCAGTGCTTCTCCCCAGTGCTTCTCCCCAGTGCTTCTCCCCAGTGCTTCTCCCCAGTGCTTCTCCCCAGTGCTTCTCCCCAGTGCTTCTCCCCAGTGCTTCTCCCCAGTGCTTCTCCCCAGTGCTTCTCCCCAGTGCTTCTCCCCAGTGCTTCTCCCCAGTGCTTCTCCCCAGTGCTTCTCCCCAGCGCTTCTCCCCAGTGCTTCTCCCCAGTGCTTCTCCCCAGTGCTTCTCCCCAGTGCTTCTCCCCAGTGCTTCTCCCCAGTGCTTCTCCCCAGTGCTTCTCCCCAGTGCTTCTCCCCAGGGCTTCTCCCCAGTGCTTCTCCGCAGTGCTTCTCCCCAGTGCTTCTCCCCAGTGCTTCTCCCCAGTGCTTCTCCCTAGTGCTTCTCCCCAGTGCTTTTCCCCAGTGCTTCTCCCCAGTGCTTCTCCCCAGTGCTTCTCCCCAGTGCTTCTCCCCAGTGCTTCTCCCCAGTGCTTCTCCCCAGTGCTTCTCCCCAGTGCTTCTCCCCAGCGCTTCTCCCCAGCGCTTCTCCCCAGTGCTTCTCTCCAGTGCATCTCCCCAGTGCTTCTCCCCAGTGCTTCTCCCCAGTGCTTCTCCCCAGTGCTTCTCCCCAGTGCTTCTCCCCAGTGCTTCTCCCTAGTGCTTCTCCCCAGTGCTTCTCCCCAGTGCTTCTCCCCAGTGCTTCTCCCCAGTGCTTCTCCCCAGTGCTTCTCCCCAGTGCTTCTCCCCAGTGCTTCTCCCCAGTGCTTCTCCCCAGTGCTTCTCCCCAGTGCTTCTCCCCAGTGCTTCTCCCCAGCGCTTCTCCCCAGTGCTTCTCCCCAGTGCTTCTCCCCAGTGCTTCTCCCCAGTGCTTCTCCCTAGTGCTTCTCCCGAGTGCTTCTCCCCAGTGCTTCTCCCCAGTGCTTCTCCCCAGTGCTTCTCCCCAGTGCTTCTCCCCAGTGCTTCTCCCCAGTGCTTCTCCCCAGTGCTTCTCCTCAGTGCTTCTCCCTAGTGCTTCTCCCCAGTGCTTTTCCCCAGTGCTTCTCCCCAGTGCTTCTCCCCAGTGCTTCTCCCCAGTGCTTCTCCCCAGTGCTTCTCCCCAGTGCTTCTCCCCAGTGCTTCTCCCCAGTGCTTCTCCCCAGTGCTTCTTTCCTTCAAGGTAATATATCAACTTCCTTCACTCTCCTCATAGCACATTCTCTCAGGTCGTGAACTATTCTGGTTGTACCACACATGAGCTACTCTGGTTGTACCACACATGAGCTACTCTGGTTGTACCACACATGAGCTACTCTGGTTGTACCACACATGAGCTACTCTGGTTGTACCACACATGAGCTACTCTGGTTGTACCACACATGAGCTACTCTGGTTGTACCACACATGAACTTCTCTGGTTGTACCACACATGAGCTACTCTGGTTGTACCACACATGAGCTACTCTGGTTGTACCACACATGAGCTACTCTGGTTGTACCACACATGAGCTACTCTGGTTGTACCACACATGAGCTACTCTGGTTGCACCACACATCAACTACTCTGGTTGTACCACACATGAGCTACTCTGGTTGTACC
>NC_091299.1:44962975-45010475 GCF_038502225.1 Cherax quadricarinatus | reverse complement strand
ATTACTCTACTCTCCAGATGCTCCAGTACTCTACTCTCCAGGTGCTCCAGTACTCTACTCTCCAGGTGCTCCAGTACTCTACTCTCCAGATGCTCCATTACTCTACTCTCCAGATGCTCCAGTACTCTACTCTCCAGGTGCTCCAGTACTCTACTCTCCAGGTGCTCCAGTACTCTACTCTCCAGATGCTCCATTACTCTACTCTCCAGATGCTCCAGTACTCTACTCTCCAGGTGCTCCAGTACTCTACTCTCCAGGTGCTCCAGTACTCTACTCTCCAGATGCTCCATTACTCTACTCTCCAGATGCTCCAGTACTCTACTCTCCAGGTGCTCCAGTACTCTACTCTCCAGGTGCTCCAGTACTCTACTCTCCAGATGCTCCAGTACTCTACTCTCCAGATGCTCCAGTACTCTACTCTCCAGGTGCTCCAGTACTCTACTTTCCAGGTGCTCCTGTACCCTACTCTCCAGGCGCTCCAATGTCTCTCTAAATTCGTAACCCGGCCTGGGGTCAGGCTCTTCTTATGATTGACTAATCAAACAGGCTATTGCTGCTGGCAGTCCGCTGGCCTTAGTGTCCATCACAGCCTGGTTGATCTGGTGCTTGGCGGAGATACTGGTCGAGTTTCCTCTTGAAAACTTCTAGACTTGTCCCAACAGTGTTCCTGATATCATCCGGTAAAATTTTACTAGTCTGGGGTCACGGTTGTTGATACACTGTTCTCTTGTTGAGTCCACGGTACCCCCCTGTTTTTCACTGGGTTTATTTAAAATTTCCTACCGTATGTCCACTCCATTATGTTGTTAGTGGGATCAGGATCTGAAATCCTTCTTACCCCCCCCCTCTCTCTCTCTCTCTCTCTCTCTCTCTCTCTCTCTCTTCCGCTCCAGCGAGTGCACATTCAGAGTTCTGAGTCATTCACAATAGTTTAAATGTTTCATTAGCTTTATAAAGGCTATAAATGATCCTTGTATCTGCTCCCTCTCTGACATCTCTCCTGCCCTGAATGGAGCCATCAACACTGAACAATACTCTAGTCGAGAGAGCACAAGCGATTTGAACAGCGTCATCATTGGCACTATTTTTCTTGTTTCGAAAGTTCTCATTATCCACAGCACACATTTGTCTTGCTCTAACAGCGCTTACCTTGTTGTCATGTCAGAACAAGACACACGATCTAAACTGTGATCAATAAACGACAGTTCAGAGAACACAGTTTAGATCCTGTGATCCCTTTTGAGTTCCTCATTTTTTTCTGTATGAGCAATTGGAATTTATTAATCATTGAATTCCGTGATATTTTCTACGGTCCACTTTAAGACTCTATTTACATCCTCTTACAGTTTTCTGAGTCGTCTACAAAGAATTTCTTTCGTACTTATTTTTTAATCATCCGCAAATAATGATGCGAAGCTGGGGCCATTGTTTCTTTATCTATACCAAGTATATGAGGATGATAAACAGTGATGGTACCAGTACCCTGCCTTGTGGTACTGAACTGTTGACGTTGTTATAGCTGTAAATTCTGTATTGTTTAGCACTACTGCTGTCTGTGCTCTGTTTGTCAGTGTGAGGGGTGAGTGATGGGTGTGACAAGGGAATGGGGAGAGGGAGGGGGTGATGGTAAAGACAAGAAAGAGAGGGGGGAAGTTCGTCAACGTGGGAGGTCTAGCGACAACCCGGCCTCCTGACCTGTAGGTGAGGGGGGAGGTAGTGGTGTGTGTGTGTGTGTGTGTGTGTGTGTGTGTGTGTGTGTGTGTGTGTGTGTGTGTGTGTGTGTGTGTGGGTGGGTGGGTGTGCGTGTTGTGTGTGTGTGTGTGTGTGTGTGTGTGTGTGTGTGTGTGTGTGTGTGTGTGTGTGTGTGTGTGTGTGTGCGTGTTGTGTGTGTGTGTGTGTGTGTGTGTGTGTGTGTGTGTGTGTGTGTGTGTGTGTGTGTGTGTGCGTGTTGTGTGTGTGTGTGTGTGTGTGTGTGTGTGTGTGTGTGTGTGTGTGTGTGTGTGTGTGTGTGTGTGTGTGTGTGTGTGGGTGGGTGGGTGTGCGTGTTGTGTGTGTGTGTGTGTGTGTGTGTGTGTGTATGTGTTTGTGTGTTGTGTCTGTGTGTTGTGTGTTGTGTGTGTGTGTATGTGTATGTGTGTGTGTTGTGTGTGTGTATGTTTCTGCGTGTTGCGTGTGTGTGTGTGTGTGTGTGTGTGTGTGTGTGTGTGTGTGGTGTGTGTGTGTGTGTGTGGGTGGGTGGGTGGGTGGGTGTGTGTGTTGTGTGTGTGTTAGTTAGTTACCATTTTGTCCTAGGCACATGTCGATTAGACACTAGGCCTGTTGTAGATGTGTAGGTGTAGGTGTGTAGGTGTGTGTGTGTGTGTGTGTGTGTGTGTGTGTGGGTGGGTGGGTGGGTGGGTGGGTGTGTGTATGTGTTTGGGGAAAGAGGAAGGGGGGACGGAGATGCAGAACAACGTGGAGAAGGAGAACGGTGGAGGGGATGGACCAACGATCAAGATATTGAGTTGCATATGTTCCATGTGTAGTTGGTGTGCCCTGCACCGTGTTGCAGGGAGAGACGTGCAACGTGTGTCTTGGCGTTCATGTTCTGTGTTGTTTGTTCTCGACGTTCTACGATATATTTACAGTATTAGTGGGTGTTCTTGTTGTTGTACGCAGCATTGGTGGGTGTTTTGGTGTTGTACGTAGTGTTGGTGGGTGTTGTTGGTGTTGTACGCAGTGTTGGTGGGTGTTTTGGTGTTGTACGTAGTGTTGGTGGGTGTTGTTGGTGTTGTACGCAGTGTTGGTGGGTGTTTTGGTGTTGTACGTAGTGTTGGTGGGTGTTGTTGGTGTTGTACGCAGTGTTGGTGGGTGTTTTGGTGTTGTACGCAGTGTTGGTGGGTGTTGTTGGTGTTGTACGCAGTGTTGGTGGGTGTTTTGGTGTTGTACGCAGTGTTGGTGGGTGTTGTTGGTGTTGTGCGTAGTGTTGGTGAGTGTTTTGATGTTGTACGCAGTGTTGGTGGGTGTTGTTGGTGTTGTACGCAGTGTTGGTGGGTGTTTTGGTGTTGTACGCAGTGTTGGTGGGTGTTGTTGGTGTTGTACGCAGTGTTGGTGGGTGTTTTGGTGTTGCTCGCAGTGTTGGTGGGTGTTGTTGGTGTTGTACGCAGTGTTGGTGGGTGTTTTGGTGTTGTACGCAGTGTTGGTGGGTGTTGTTGGTGTTGTACGCAGTGTTGGTGGGTGTTTTGGTGTTGTACGCAGTGTTGGTGGGTATTGTTGGTGTTGTACGCAGTGTTGGTGGGTGTTGTACGCAGTATTGGTGGGTGTTGTTGATGTACGCAGTGTTGGTGGGTGTTGTACGCAGTGTTGGTGGGTGTTGTACGCAGTATTAGTGGGTGTTGTTGATGTACGCAGTGTTGGTGGGTGTTGTACGCAGTGTTGGTGGGTGTTGTACGCAGTATTAGTGGGTGTTGTTGATGTACGCAGTGTTGGTGGGTGTTGTACGCAGTGTTGCTGGGTGTTGTTGGTGTTGTACGCAGTGTTGGTGGGCGTTGTTGGTGTTGTACGCAGTGTTGCTGGGTGTTGTACGCAGTATTGGTGGGTGTTGATGTTGCACGTAGTGTTGGTGGGTGTTGTACGCAGTGTTGGTGGGTGTTGTTGATGTTGCACGTAGTGTTGGTGGGTGTTGTACGCAGTATTGGTGGGTGTTGATGTTGCACGTAGTGTTGGTGGGTTTTGTACGCAGTGTTGGTGGGTGTTGATGTTGCACGTAGTGTTGGTGGGTGTTGTACGCAATGTTGGTGGCCAGCCTCGCGGGTGGGCCAAGACCAAGACAACAACAAGTGTTGTCTTGGTCAAGTGTCCCTTTTGTCTAGTATCTTTCTAAACCCGTTCTTCTCTCTCTCTCTCTCTCTCTCTCTTTCTCTCTCTCTCTCTCTCTCTCTCTCTCTCTCTCTCTCTCTCTCTCTCTCTCTCTCTCTCTCTCTCTCTCTCTCTCTCTCTCTCTCTCTCTCTTCCCTTCCTCCCCTCCTCCTGTGGCTGTCTCTATCTCCCTCTCCCTTCTGTGGCTCTCTCCCTCTCCCCTTCCCTCCTGTGGCTTTCTCCCCTCCCCTCCCTCCTGTGGCTCTCTCCCCTCCCTCCTGTGGTTCTCTTCCCATACTCCCATCTTCCTGTGGCTCTCTATCCCCTCCCTTCTGTGGCTTTCTTCCTTTCCCCTCTTCCTCCTGTGGCTTTCCTCCCTCCCATCCCTCCAGTGGCTGTCCCCCTCCCATCCCACCCATGGCTCTCCCCCTCCCCCTCCCTCCCGTGGATCTCCCCTTCCTTCCTGTGGCTCTTTCCCCTTCCCCTCCCTTCTGTGGCTCTCTCTTCCCCTCCTTACTGTGGATCTTTCCCCTTCCCCTCCCTTCTGTGGCTCTCTCTCTCTCCCTCCCTCCCTCCTATGGCTCACTGTCTTCGCTGCCAACACCTGACCACTTTGCTAGTAAGAGCAACGGTTGACTCTCACTAGGAAACCAATGAAGAAATATTAAGGTCAATAATTTTATTTCTATGCCTAGGTTAGAAGATGCTTGTGTGGATGTGTAACGTGAGTTTGTATTTTGTAATGCGGATGGTATGTGATCAGACGAGCCTGGCCCATGGCCGGGTTCCCAGAGTAGTCAAACTCTCGAAACTCTTCAAATGTATATCAGGGGTATAGGTTAGTGTGAGATATGAAGGTTGATGGTGTGTTCTTACAGTATGTTCAGTATGTATAACAATGTAGGTCATGTCAGTATGTTTAGTATGTGTAAGAATGTAGGTCGTGTCAGTATGTTTAGATAGGTGTAAGAATGTAGGTCGTGTCAGTATGTTTAGTATGTGTAACAATGTAGGTCGTGTCAGTATGTTTAGTATGTGTAAAAATGTAGGTCGTGTCAGTATGTTCAGTATGTTTAACAATGTAGGTCGTGTCAGTATGTTCAGTATGTGTAACAATGTAGGTCGTGTCAGTATGTTTAGTATGTGTAACAATGTAGGTCGTGTCAGTATGTTCAGTATGTATAACAATGTAGGTCGTGTCAGTATGTTCAGTATGTGTAACAATGTAGGTCGTGTCAGTATGTTCAGTATGTGTAACAATGTAGGTCGTGTCAGTATGTTCAGTATGTGTAACAATGTAGGTCGTGTCAGTATGTTCAGTATGTGTAACAATGTAGGTCGTGTCAGTATGTTCAGTATGTGTAACAATGTAGGTCGTGTCAGTATGTTCAGTATGTGTAACAATGTAGGTCGTGTCAGTATGTTCAGTATGTGTAACAATGTAGGTCGTGTCAGTATGTTCAGTATGTGTAACAATGTAGGTCGTGTCAGTATGTTCAGTATTACTCCGAAGAGTAACAGTAGTAGCTTGCCCAGTTAGGAGCTGTGCTGCACAAGCTCCAGTACTCGACCCACCTCCCTCAGTCACTCGCTGGTTATCAAGAGGTGACACAGACACGAGCGATACCACTGTGTCATCCTTCAGTGACCACACTGGACTCTGTTACCGACATGTATCAAAGAGAGAGAGAGAGAGAGAGAGAGAGAGAGAGCAGCTTTCAGAGCCAGCGTGAAGGAAATCTTCCTGTGTGCCACAAGTGACTTTGTGAGGCTCAACGAAGTCACCTGTCAGCTCCCCAGCGAGACACAGCTGCAGGAATTGGTTGCTGCAGCGATTGCAAGGGCTTTCTGCACAATCAACACAATCACTGCAAACAAGACAACACAAACGGCACAGTCAACACAGTACAATAAACTCGGCGCAAACAACACAGTCAATGCGATCATTGCAATCAACACAAACAACACCATCAACACGATCAACCCAACTCGTTAACAAAACATTTCGCTCTCCAGGAGTTTTGCCAAGCCATAACGGCATGACTAGGCTCCTGGAGAGTGAAACGTTGCCACAATAAAATGTCGCACAACAACGCAACACAACAATACAAACAACACAATCGATACAATCAGCACAACAAACAACGGAAGCAACACAATCGACACAACACAACACAATCATCACAAACAACACGATCAGCACCTGTACAGTAGTTCATTCCGGTGATCATTGTCCCAGCGGCCAGGTCCTAGACCAGCCCACTGGCTAAGGGATTGATCATTCTGGTTATTAGTACCAGCAACACGCAGTCCAAGGTCCCCCTTTAAGACACTTAGATGTGTGTGTTCGTAGTCCCTTCCCCCTTAATATATAAAGGGAGGGTGTTGAAAAGTCTTGGTCCCAGTAGTAGTAACCAGTTACCAGTAACCAGTGTACCAGTAGATGACTCACTACCAACCGTCTCTGCCTGAGTCACTGTCTGTATTCATATTGTGCTGACCACAGCAGTATTCAAAGACCCCCTCACATATGGGTACTGTGGGCAGGCAGTTATACGAGAGTGAGCAAGGAGGCAGGCTGGCTGTTTGGCGCTACCCACATTATCCGTAATATACGTACTACCAGCCTACGTGAGTATTACTTTACCCTATCCACGTGTTCAAACCCCACATGATAAATGGTGGCAGCGGTGGGATGAGGTGGTGACTCTCGCTGGCGCTCTGACGCGCACTCCACTCACTACCCACGAAGGTGGCTTGATAAGCCACTATGCCACAAGGATGGTGAAGACCACTCTTAGCATCCAACAGGGAGCACAAAGCGATATGAAAATACTTCAGAGGAACTTGCGTGGCTTACTTCTCTCTCTCAGCTGGGTTAGAAGCTGGGTTGGCTGACTGGCTTAACCCACGAGAATGGCTGACTGGAAGACGTGTAATGATGCACACAGCACGGAGGAGCAGGTGGATGACAGGAGACAGGCTGGATGATAGGCTGACTGGTGTTCACTTCCACAGTCTGGCTTACTGACTGGCTTAATTGCAAAATCCGGGTCAACCCCTCGGAGATTGAAGCAATTAGCACACGAACTAAGCCAGGAAGCTTGAAACGGCTGCAACAGGCTTGCAGGTTACAGGGTGGAGGTTGTGAGGGGAGCGAGTAGCTGGAGTGGGTGAGACGGTTCACCTTTGACCCGCCGGCTATTCACAAACAGTCTTCTAACCTCTTGAAATACCCTTAAAAAGCTTAATTTCCACGCTCCACACCGGTGCCACCATTTATCATGTGGGGTTCGAACACGTGGATAGGGTAAAGTAATACTCACGTAGGCTGGTAGTACGTATATTACGGATAATGTGGGTAGCGCCAAACAGCCGGCCTGCCTCCTTGCTCACTCTCGTATAACTGCCCGCCCACAGTACCCATATGTGAGGGGGTCTTTGAATACTGCTGTGGTCAGCACAATATGAATACAGACAGTGACTCAGGCAGAGACGGTTGGTAGTGAGTCATCTACTGGTACACTGGTTACTGGTAACTGGTTACTACTACTGAGATTCACACTTAATGGGTTATATGTTAGTTTACTCGCTGCACTTCTGCTTTACACTCAGTATATTTTGCACCGTCTGTGACGCCTGGAGATATGACATTAAAGATTTTTTTCAGATTTTTGCCACCGAAGACGGTAGCAAGAGAGCCTATGGATACACAAAAGGCCTAGGTCCCAAAGGGGGTTTACAGAAGTACGTCTGGATTTATATGTACAGTTCACTTATCTGTTACAAGCATATTTGGGAAATTTGCTTAATATATCTGGATTCTTATTTTCATTAATAAGATATCTTGACATATCACGTAGGTTATTATACTATCTTTATATCCTCAATAAGTAGACAATTAAGCACATAGTGCTCAAGATAATGACATTTGGTTCGATAATCATGTGCGTGTCTGCCAAACTGCCAGAAGTCCTTGTAACCAAGCCTGACATGAAAGTGGTAGTCATGGAAACAGTGATGGAGATAGTGAGGGCGACAGTGCTGGAGATAGTCATAGAGGTAATGCAGGAGATGGTGACTGAAATAGTGAGAGAGATAGTGACTGAGAAACACTCCATACGAAGCGTTACGGTGAGTATAGGCGAATCACGTGACCAGTGTTATTATCCTAGGAAGGTGCAAAGTAGCTCCAATTCCACGGACTTAAAACCCCTTTCCTCGGACTTGAAACCACTTGCCTCAGGAAGCCTTCTTATCGTCGCGTTGAAATCTCCGTCTGTAGAGGTTTCACAAGGATTTTGCCAAGTCGTTGGACAACCGCGACTACGAGGTAACAGCTTACAAAAAGCGGCCACTAGGCATAACTGGGAAGTCAGAGAAATGGATATTGAAAATTATAACCACAACAAATGAGGAAGAATGAGAGTCAAGAGCGTCCAGTCTCACAATCGTCCAGTACCCTGAAGATGCAGCTCAGTCACCTCTGCTGTTTCTCACCCACAAAACAGACATAAACAACACTAGCCGCAGCCTGGTATAATATTTTGCAGGTGATGCCAAAATAAGCAAGAAGGTTATCTCAGCAGAAGATACACAAAACCTACAAACAGATATAAGCAGTGTCCTTCAGTGGTCAAGTGAAAATAACATAATGACGATTATGAGGATCATAATGATGATGATAGTGGTTACTACTGAATTGCAGTATTATTATTATTATTATTATTAGTAGTAGTAGTAGTAGTAGTTTTTTTATTTACTATTATTATTAGTTATTATTATTATTATTATTATTATTATTATTATTATTATTATTATTATTATTATTAATTTTAATATTTGTGATCTCAGACAAACACTGACTGACTGATTGACTTTAAGTCGGAAAGGATGAGATAAATAAAGAAAGAATGAGACAGACACAGACAAATAAATAGACAGTGAAGGGTAAGAAGAGCAGAAGTAGGAGGTAAGAAGCAGGAATGTAAGATGGTGATGATAGTGTGGATGGTGGGGTGGAGATAGTGATGATAGTGTGGATGGTGGGGTGGAGATATTGATGATAGTGTGGATGGTGGGGTGGAGATAGTGATGATAGTGGGGATGGTGGGGTGGAGATAGTGATGATAGTGGGGATGGTGGGGTGGAGATAGTGATGATAGTGGGGATGGTGGGGTGGAGATAGTGATGATAGTGGGGATGGTGGGGTGGAGATATTGATGATAGTGTGGATGGTGGGGTGGAGATAGTGATGATAGTGGGGATGGTGGGGTGGAGATAGTGATGATAGTGGGGATGGTGGGGTGGAGATAGTGATGATAGTGGGGTGGAGATATTGATGATAGTGGGGATGGTGGGGTGGAGATAGTGATGATAGTGGGGATGGTGGGGTGGAGATATTGATGATAGTGTGGATGGTGGGGTGGAGATAGTGATGATAGTGGGGATGGTGGGGTGGAGATAGTGATGATAGTGGGGATGGTGGGGTGGAGATATTGATGATAGTGGGGATGGTGGGGTGGAGATATTGATGATAGTGTGGATGGTGGGGTGGAGATAGTGATGATAGTGGGGATGGTGGGGTGGAGATAGTGATGATAGTGGGGATGGTGGGGTGGAGATAGTGATGATAGTGGGGATGGTGGGGTGGAGATAGTGATGATAGTGGGGATGGTGGGGTGGAGATATTGATGATAGTGGGGATGGTGGGGTGGAGATATTGATGATAGTGTGGATGGTGGGGTGGAGATAGTGATGATAGTGGGGATGGTGGGGTGGAGATAGTGATGATAGTGGGGATGGTGGGGTGGAGATAGTGATGATAGTGGGGATGGTGGGGTGGAGATATTGATGATAGTGGGGATGGTGGGGTGGAGATAGTGATGATAGTGGGGATGGTGGGGTGGAGATAGTGATGATAGTGGGGATGGTGGGGTGGAGATATTGATGATAGTGTGGATGGTGGGGTGGAGATAGTGATGATAGTGGGGATGGTGGGGTGGAGATAGTGATGATAGTGGGGATGGTGGGGTGGAGATAGTGATGATAGTGGGGATGGTGGGGTGGAGATATTGATGATAGTGGGGATGGTGGGGTGGAGATAGTGATGATAGTGGGGATGGTGGGGTGGAGATAGTGATGATAGTGGGGATGGTGGGGTGGAGATATTGATGATAGTGTGGATGGTGGGGTAGAGATAGTGATGATAGTGGGGATGGTGGGGTGGAGATAGTGATGATAGTGGGGATGGTGGGGTGGAGATAGTGATGATAGTGGGGATGGTGGGGTGGAGATATTGATGATAGTGGGGATGGTGGGGTGGAGATAGTGATGATAGTGGGGATGGTGGGGTGGAGATAGTGATGATAGTGGGGATGGTGGGGTGGAGATAGTGGTGATAGTGGGCATGGTGGGGTGGAGATAGTGATGATAGTGGGGATGGTGGGGTGGAGATAGTGATGATAGTGGGGATGGTGGGGTGGAGATAGTGGTGATAGTGGGCATGGTGGGGTAGAGATAGTGATGATAGTGGGGATGGTGGGGTGGAGATAGTGATGATAGTGGGGATGGTGGGGTGGAGATAGTGATGATAGTGGGGATGGTGGGGTGGAGATATTGATGATAGTGGGGATGGTGGGGTGGAGATAGTGATGATAGTGGGGATGGTGGGGTGGAGATAGTGATGATAGTGGGGATGGTGGGGTGGAGATAGTGATGATAGTGGGGATGGTGGGGTGGAGATAGTGGTGATAGTGGGGATGGTGGGGTGGAGATAGTGATGATAGTGGGGATGGTGGGGTGGAGATAGTGATGATAGTGGGGATGGTGGGGTGGAGATAGTGATGATAGTGGGGATGGTGGGGTGGAGATAGTGGTGATAGTGGGCATGGTGGGGTGGAGATAGTGATGATAGTGGGGATGGTGGGGTGGAGATAGTGATGATAGTGGGGATGGTGGGGTGGAGATAGTGGTGATAGTGGGCATGGTGGGGTAGAGCTAGTGATGATAGTGGGGATGGTGGGGTGGAGATAGTGATGATAGTGGGGATGGTGGGGTGGAGATAGTGATGATAGTAGGGATGGTGGGGTGGAGATAGTGATGATAGTGGGGATGGTGGGGTGGAGATAGTGATGATAGTGGGGATGGTGGGGTGGAGATAGTGATGATAGTGGGGATGGTGGGGTGGAGATAGTGATGATAGTGGGGATGGTGGGGTGGAGATAGTGGTGATAGTGGGCATGGTGGGGTGGAGATAGTGATGATAGTGGGGATGGTGGGGTGGAGATAGTGATGATAGTGAGGATGGTGGGGTGGAGATAGTGGTGATAGTGGGGTTGGTGGAGTGGAGATAGTGATGATAGTGGGGATGGTGGGGTGGAGATAGTGATGATAGTGGGGATGGTGGGGTGGAGATAGTGGTGATAGTGGGGATGGTGGGGTGGAGATAGTGGGGATGGTGGGGTGGAGATAGTGGTGATAGTGGGGATGGTGGGGTGGAGATAGTGATGATAGTGTGGATGGTGGGGTGGAGATAGTGATGATAGTGTGGATGGTGGGGTGGAGATAGTGGTGATAGTGGGGATGGTGGGGTGGAGATAGTGATGATAGTGGGGATGGTGGGGTGGAGATAGTGATGATAGTTGGGATGGTGGGGTGGAGATAGTGGTGATAGTGGGGATGGTGGGGTGGAGATAGTGATGATAGTTGGGATGGTGGGGTGGAGATAGTGGTGATAGTGGGGATGGTGGGGTGGAGATAGTGATGATAGTGGGGATGGTGGGGTGGAGATAGTGATGATTGTGGGGATGGTGGGGATGGTGGGGTGGAGATAGTGATGATAGTGGGGATGGTGGGGATGGTGGGGTGGAGATAGTGGTGATAGTGGGGATGGTGGGGTGGAGATAGTGATGATTGTGGGGATGGTGGGGATGGTGGGGTGGAGATAGTGATGATAGTGGGGATGGTGGGGTGGAGATAGTGATGATAGTGGGGATGGTGGGGTGGAGATAGTGGTGATAGTGGGGATGGTGGGGTGGAGATAGTGGTGATAGTGGGGATGGTGGGGTGGAGATAGTGATGATAGTGGGGATGGTGGGGTGGAGATAGTGATGATAATGGGGATGGTGGGGTGGAGATAGTGGGGATGGTGGGGTGGAGATAGTGATGATAGTGGGGATAGTGGGGTGGTGATAGTGGGGATGGTGGGGTGGAGATAGTGGTGATAGTGGGGATGGTGGGGTGGAGATAGTGATGATAGTTGGGATGGTGGGGTGGAGATAGTGGTGATAGTGGGGATGGTGGGGTGGAGATAGTGGTGATAGTGGGGATGGTGGGGTGGAGATAGTGATGATTGTGGGGATGGTGGGGTGGAGATAGTGATGATAGTGGGGATGGTGGGGTGGAGATAGTGATGATAGTGGGGATGGTGGGATGGAGATAGTGGTGATAGTGGGGATGGTGGGGTGGAGATAGTGGTGATAGTGGGGATGGTGGGGTGGAGATAGTGATGATAGTGGGGATGGTGGGGTGGAGATAGTGATGATAATGGGGATGGTGGGGTGGAGATAGTGGTGATAGTGGGGATGGTGGGGTGGAGATAGTGGTGATAGTGGGGATGCTGGGGTGGAGATAGTGATGATAGTGGGGATGGTGGGGTGGAGATAGTGATGATAGTGGGGATGGTGGGGTGGAGATAGTGGTGATAGTGGGCATGGTGGGGTGGAGATAGTGATGATAGTGGGGATGGTGGGGTGGAGATAGTGATGATAGTGGGGATGGTGGGGTGGAGATAGTGGTGATAGTGGGCATGGTGGGGTGGAGATAGTGATGATAGTGGGGATGGTGGGGTGGAGATAGTGATGATAGTGGGGATGGTGGGGTGGAGATAGTGATGATAGTGGGGATGGTGGGGTGGAGATAGTGATGATAGTGGGGATGGTGGGGTGGAGATAGTGATGATAGTGGGGATGGTGGGGTGGAGATAGTGATGATAGTGGGGATGGTGGGGTGGAGATAGTGATGATACTGGGGATGGTGGGGTGGAGATAGTGGTGATAGTGGGCATGGTGGGGTGGAGATAGTGATGATAGTGGGGATGGTGGGGTGGAGATAGTGATGATAGTGGGGATGGTGGGGTGGAGATAGTGATGATAGTGGGGTTGGTGGAGTGGAGATAGTGATGATAGTGGGGATGGTGGGGTGGAGATAGTGATGATAGTGGGGATGGTGGGGTGGAGATAGTGGTGATAGTGGGGATGGTGGGGTGGAGATAGTGGGGATGGTGGGGTGGAGATAGTGTTGATAGTGGGGATGGTGGGGTGGAGATAGTGATGATAGTGTGGATGGTGGGGTGGAGATAGTGATGATAGTGTGGATGGTGGGGTGGAGATAGTGGTGATAGTGGGGATGGTGGGGTGGAGATAGTGATGATAGTGGGGATGGTGGGGTGGAGATAGTGATGATAGTTGGGATGGTGGGGTGGAGATAGTGGTGATAGTGGGGATGGTGGGGTGGAGATAGTGATGATAGTTGGGATGGTGGGGTGCACATAGTGGTGATAGTGGGGATGGTGGGGTGGAGATAGTGGTGATAGTGGGGATGGTGGGGTGGAGATAGTGATGATTGTGTGGATGGTGGGGATGGTGGGGTGGAGATAGTGATGATAGTGGGGATGGTGGGGTGGAGATAGTGATGATAGTGGGGATGGTGTGGTGGAGATAGTGGTGATAGTGGGGATGGTGGGGTGGAGATAGTGGTGATAGTGGGGATGGTGGGGTGGAGATAGTGATGATAGTGGGGATGGTGGGGTGGAGATAGTGATGATAATGGGGATGGTGGGGTGGAGATAGTGATGATAGTGGGGATGGTGGGGTGGAGATAGTGATGATAGTGTGGATAGTGGGGTGGTGATAGTGGGGATGGTGGGGTGGAGATAGTGATGATAGTTGGGATGGTGGGGTGGAGATAGTGGTGATAGTGGGGATGGTGGGGTGGAGATAGTGGTGATAGTGGGGATGGTGGGGTGGAGATAGTGATGATTGTGGGGATGGTGGGGTGGAGATAGTGATGATAGTGGGGATGGTGGGGTGGAGATAGTGATGATAGTGGGGATGGTGGGATGGAGATAGTGGTGATAGTGGGGATGGTGGGGTGGAGATAGTGGTGATAGTGGGGATGGTGGGGTGGAGATAGTGATGATAGTGGGGATGGTGGGGTGGAGATAGTGATGATAATGGGGATGGTGGGGTGGAGATAGTGGTGATAGTGGGGATGGTGGGGTGGAGATAGTGGTGATAGTGGGGATGGTGGGGTGGAGATAGTGATGATAGTGGGGATGGTGGGGTGGAGATAGTGATGATAGTGTGGATGGTGGGGTGGTGATAGTGTGGATGGTGGGGTGGTGATAGTGGGGATGGTGGGGTGGAGATAGTGATGATAGTGGGGATGGTGGGGTGGAGATAGTGGTGATAGTGGGGATGGTGGGGTGGAGATAGTGGGGATGGTGGGGTGGAGATAGTGGTGATAGTGGGGATGGTGGGGTGGAGATAGTGGTGATAGTGGGGATGGTGGGGTGGAGATAGTGGGGATGGTGGGGTGGAGATAGTGGTGATAGTGGGGATGGTGGGGTGAAGATAGTGGGGATGGTGGGGTGGAGATAGTGGTGATAGTGGGGATGGTGGGGTGGAGATAGTGGTGATAGTGGGGATGGTGGGGTGGAGATAGTGGTGATAGTGGGCATGGTGGGGTGGTGATAGTGTGGATGGTGGGGTGGAGATAGTGGTGATAGTGTGGATTGTGGGATGGAGAGAGTGGTGATAGTGGGGATGGTGGGGTGGAGATAGTGGTGATAGTGTGGATGGTGGGGTGGAGATAGTGGTGACAGTGTGCATGGTGGTGTGGAGATAGTGGTGATAGTGGGGATGGTCGGGTGGAGATAGTGGTGATAGTGGGGATGATGGAGTGGTGATAGTGGGGATGATGGGGTGGAGATAGTGGTGACAGTGGGGATGGTGGGGTGGAGATAGTTGTGATAGTGTGGATGGTGGGGTGGAGATAGTGGTGATAGTGGGGATGATGGGATGGAGATAGTGGGGTGGAGATAGTGGTGATAGTGGGGATGATGGGGTGGAGATAGTGGTGGTAGTGGGGTGGAGATAATGGTGATAGTGGGGATGGTAGGGTGGAGATAGTGGGGATGGTGGGGTCTAGATAGTGATGATAGTGTGGATGGTGGGGTGGAGATAGTGGGGATAGTGTGGATGGTGGGGTGGTGATAGTGGGGATGGTGGGGTGGAGATAGTGGTGATAGTGTGCATGGTGGGGTGGAGATAGTGGTGATAGTGTGCATGGTGGGGTGGAGATAGTGGGGATGGTCGGGTGGAGATAGTGGTCATAGTGGGGATGATGGGGTGGTGATAGTGGTGATAGTGGGGATCATGGGGTGGAGATAGTGGTGACAGTGGGGATGGTGGGGTCGAGATAGTGGTGATAGTGTGGATGGTTGGCTGGAGATAGTGGTGATAGTGGGGATGATGGGATGGAGATAGTGGGGTGGAGATAGTGGTGATAGTGGGGATGTGGGGGGGGAGTTAGTGGTGATAGTGTGGATGATGGTGGTGATAGTGGTGATAGTGTGGATGATGGCGTGGTGATAGTGGGGATGATGGGGTGGAGATAGTGGTGATAGTGGGGATGGTGGGGGAGATAGTGGTGATATTGGTGATGATGGGTGGAGATAGTGGTGATAGTGGTGATAGTGGGGTGAAGATAGTGGGGATGGTGGGGTGGAGATAGTGGTGATAGTGTGGATGATGGGGTGGAGATAGTGGTGATAGTGGGGATGGTGGGGTGGAGATAGTGGTGATAGTGGGGTGGAGATAATGGTGATAGTGGGGATGGTGGGGTGGAGATAGTGGTGATAGTGGGGATGGTGGGGTGGAGATAGTGGCGATAGTGATGAAAGTGGGGTGGAGATAGTGGTGATAGTGTGGATGGTGGGGTGGAGATAGTGGTGATAGTGGGGTGGAGATAGTAGTGATAGTGGGGATGGTGGGGTGGAGATAGTGGTGATAGTGGCGATGGTGGGGTGGAGATAGTGGTGATAGTGATGACAGTGGGGTGGAGATAGTGGTGATAGTGTGGATGGTGGGGTGGAGATAGTGGTGATAGTGGGGTGGAGATAGTGGTGATAGTGGGGATGGTGGGGTGGAGATAGTGGGGATGGTGGGGTGGAGATAGTGGTGATAGTGTGGATGATGGGGTGGAGATGGTGGGGTGGAGATAGTGGTGATAGTGGGGTGGAGATAGAGGGTATGGTGGGGTGGAGATAGTGGTGATAGTGGGGATGGTGGGGTGGAAATAGTGGTGATAGTGATGATAGTGGGGTGGAGATAGTGGTGATAGTGTGGATGGTGGGGTGGAGATAGTGGTGATAGTGGGGTGGAGATAGTGGTGATAGTGGGGATGGTGGGGTGGAGATAGTGGTGATAGTGGGGATGGTGGGGTGGAGATAGTGGTGATAGTGGGGATGGTGGGGTGGAGATAGTTGTGATAGTGGGGATGGTGGGGTGGCGATAGTGGTGATAGTGATGACAGTGGGGTGGAGATAGTGGTGATAGTGTAGATGGTGGGGTGGAGATAGTGGTGATAGTGTGGATGGTGAGGTGGAGATAGTGGTGACAGTGTTGATGGTGGGGTGGAGATAATGGTGATAGTGGGGTGGAGATAGTGGGGATGGTGGGGTGGAGATAGTGGTGATAGTGGGAATGGTGGGGTGGAGATAGTGGTGACAGTGGTGATAGTGGTGATGGTGGGGTGGCGATAGTGGGGATGGTGGGGTGGAGATAGTGGTGATAGGGGGGATGGTGGGGTGGAGATAGTGGTGATAGTGGGGATGGTGGGGTGGAGATAGTGGTGATAGTGGGGATGGTGGGGTGGAGATAGTGGTGATAGTGGGAATGGTGGGGTGGAGATAGTGGTGACAGTGGTGATAGTGGTGATGGTGGGGTGGCGATAGTGGTGATAGTGGGGATGGTGGGGTGGAGATAGTGGTGATAGTGGGGATGGTGGGGTGGAGATAGTGGTGATAGTGAGGATGGTGGGGTGGAGATAGTGGTGATAGTGGGGATGGTGGGGTGGAGATGATGGTGATAGTGGGGATTGTGGGGTGCAGACAGTAGGGATGGTGAAGGTATAGTGATGGGTGTGAGGTTTGGTAGTAGTGAGGGGTGGGGAGGGTGTGGAAAGTGGTGTTGGGGTAAGGGGATGATTGGGAGTGGAGGGTTGGGAGGGGGGGAAGGGGGTAACGAATGGAAATTACTTCAGAGATTGACCCGTTGACCCTCTGGGAGCTGCTGTGACAGGGGAGGGGGTGGGGATGGGAGGGGGAGAGGAGGGATCAGGTGTTTGGTAGTGGGAGGGGAGGGTAAGAGGAGGAGGGATGGGAGTGGAGGAAGGAGGAATGGGGAGGAGGGAGGGGTGGGGGAAGACAGAGGATTGACGAATCACCAACACTTTGGAGGAAGGGAGGGTCAGGAGCTGAGACTCAACCCCTTCCATACACAGAATGGTAAGGACACACACACACACACACACACACACACACACACACACACACACACACACACACACACAGTGAAGACAGCCAGAGTGACTGAAGACAGTCACAGTGACTGAAGACAGTCACAGTGACTGAAGACAGTCACAGTGACTGAAGACAGTCACAGTGACTGAAGACAGTCGCAGTGACTGAAGACAGTCACAGTGACTGAAGACAGTCACAGTGACTGAAGACAGTCACAGTGACTGAAGACAGTCACAGTGACTGAAGACAGTCGCAGTGACTGAAGACAGTCACAGTGACTGAAGACAGCCACAGTGACTGAAGACAGTCACAGTGACTGAAGACAGTCACAGTGACTGAAGACAGCCACAGTGACTGAAGACAGTCACAGTGACTGAAGACAGTCACAGTGACTGAAGACAGCCACAGTGACTGAAGACAGTCACAGTGACTGAAGACAGTCACAGTGACTGAAGACAGTCACAGTGACTGAAGACAGTCACAGTGACTGAAGACAGTCACAGTGACTGAAGACAGTCACAGTGACTGAAGACAGTCACAGTGACTGAAGACAGTCACAGTGACTGAAGACAGTCACAGTGACTGAAGACAGTCACAGTGACTGAAGACAAGGTTTTAGTCACGGTCCTCGGTGGTAGACGTGATAATAAACTGATAAAGATATTAAAACCAGCAGCAAAACTGTTGTTTAAAAATCTAGTATTCTGTTGCCTGAAAAAAAATCAATTCTTCTGTTTGTTGCGTGGGAAGATCCAACATTCTGTTTTATGCCCCGTTTTCTGTCCACACTAGAGAGTAGTTACTCACGGGTAGACGGGTTGACGAGGGTGGATACTGGGAATCGTAGCCAGGTGTGTCGCCTGGACCTTGTGATGGTTGCCGGGAGCGTCGCCGCTGCGTCCTGCTCTGTGATCCAGACATCGTGGATGATCTTGGCAGTCTTCACGCCAGGTGTGGGTGCCACTGTCTAGGTGATCACCAACCCTACCTTTGTTGCACCTTTGAAGGGTTACGAGAGTTTTCCTACTTCCGTAGCCCGGCCCTGGGCCAGGCTTGTCTGGTGTTTCCCTGGACAACCTGTCTGCTGGCGGCCCGCTGGCCTACATATCCATCACAGACTCTTTGATCTGTGATCAGAGTCTGTGATCAAAGAGTGCTAGTGCCCTAGCACTCTCCTGGGAGTGCTTGGCCACTAGCACTCACAGGAGAGTGGATTACTGAACACCGGTGTTCAGCAACCCACTAAATGACAGCAAGGGAGAGAATGCAGAAATATTTTTCACTCCAGCAGGTCGCACAGATCAACTAACTGACATTAGTACAAATCCCATAGAATTCGTAAAAGAAATGGACAACATGCCCACTCACTCAGCACCTGGACCAGATTCGTGCCACAAAGTACCATAAGCCTTCTTTGGAGAAAGAGCTTAGATCTAGGTGAAATACCGGAGGCCTTAAAGAGTGCAGACATAGATCCTTTGCATAAGGGAGGTAGTAGAGTACTAGCTAAAAATTACAGACCAGTAGCCCTAACTTCTCACATCTTAAAAATCTTCGAAAGAGTGATGAGACGGCAGATTACAATTTTCATGGACCAGCACAACCAACATAACCCGAACCAGCATGGTTTTAGAGCAGGACGATCATGTCTGTCACAGCTGCTGAACCATTATGACAGAATTACGGAGGCACTGGAAGACGACCAAAACGCATATGTGATTTGCACAGATTTTGCAAAAGTTTTTGAAAATTGCGATCATGGAGTGATAGCGCACAAAATGGTCATTACAGGGAAGGTAGGCAGATGGAATTTTGGGTTCCTAACACACAGAACACAAAAAGTAGCAGTAAACAGAGCAAAATCCACAGTTTTGTATCATCATTTGCAGGTGACACTAAAATAAGCATGAAAGTCAGTACGGTAGAGGACACTGAAAAAATACAGGAAGACATAAACAGGGTTTTCCAGTGGGCAGTGGAGAACAACATGACGTTCAGTGGTGATAAGTTCCAGCTGCTTAGATATGGAAAGAATGAACTCAAAAGGAACACTATATACAAAACTCAAGAGGGTCACCAAATAGAACAAAAGGAACACGTAAAAGACCTGCGAATAATTATGTCAGCTGAACTTTCTTTTAAAGACCATAACAAAACAAAGATCATGATACCCAGGAAGATGACGGGGTCGGTATTGAGAACTTTCAAAACAAGGGAAATAATGCCGATGGTGAAACACTTCAAATCACTAGTGCTCCCTCACTTAGAATATTGCTCAGTGCTGATGGCCCCGTTCAAAGCAGGAGAAATATCAGAGCTGGAACAAATACAGAGATCGTTTACGGCTCACATTGAACCAGTAAAGCACCTAAACTACTGGGAACACCTTCAAGTCTTGAACATGTACTCATTGGAGCGTAGGAGAGAGAGATACATGATAATATATATCTGGAAGGTACTCGAGGGCTTGGTCCCAAATCTGCACACTGCCATAACAACATACTGGAGTGAGAGATATGGGAGGAAGTGTAAAATAAACCCAGTGAGGAGCAGGGGTGCGCTGGGGACAATAAGGGAACACTGTATCAACATCCGGGGTCCCAGACTATCCAACATCTTACCAGAAGATATCAGAAACACTGCTGGAACAAGTGTAGAAGCCTTCAAGAGGAAACTGGACAAGTATCTTCACCAGGTGCCAGATCAACCAGGTTGTGATGGATTTGTGGGGCAGCGAGCCTCCAGCAGCAAAAGCCTGGTTGACCAGGCAAGCACGAGACGAGCCTGGCCCATGACCAGGCTCCAAGATTAGTGAAACTGTCGAAACTCATCAAGGGTATATCAAAGGTACTCTTTTGGGTGTCCCTAGTCATCTAGCGTTCTCCTGGGTGTCCCTAGTGATCTAGCATTCTCCTGGGTGTCCCTAGTGATCTAGCATTCTCCTGGGTGTCCCTAGTGATCTAGCATTCTCCTGGGTGTCCCTAGTGACCAGGCATTCTCCTGGGAACTCCTAGTAACTTAGCATTCTCCTGGGAGCTCCTAGTGACCTAGCACTCCTCTGGGTGCCCCTAGTGAGCTGACACTCTCCTGGGTGTCCCTAGTGACCTAGCACTGTCCTAGGAGCCCCAGTGCCTAACACTGTTCTGGGAGTCTTCCCAGCACCTGGGCGACCTTCCTAGCCCATCTGAGAGCCGTCACGAGCATGCAAAGTAGCTGAAGGATATAATTAAAACCCTTGCGCTCGAGAGGGGTCTATGGCGGCTGGTGGGTCGTGGTGTGGTGAGTCTTGCTGCCTGCGCTGGTTGAGGTGGTGTTCGCGTGCGTGTGGCGGTGCTGGCGGCTCCCGCCAGGTGAGCCACCACCGCCACCCTCAATTGTAGTGTGTGTCTTTAAGTGAGCACCGCCTCCCGCCTCGCCCTCAGGGCTCTCCGTGATGACTCTATCAACTCACAGCTGACGGTGGTGGTGGTGGTTGGAGGACCCCTTCCCCAGCACCCAGAAGAGCGCGCTTGCGCGCACACACACCGTCGCGCGCGGCTGCGAATGCGTACCTGGCGATCTTAAGAATGGTATTCAGGTACGTTACGAGAGTCAGTCAGAGCCTTGTATACGAGGCTTGTCAGATTACTCACAGTAACCAGCACTTTAAGGTAACCAGCGGTTCATAGTAACCAACTTGTCAAAGTAATACATGATAACATATACCTGGAAAATACTTGTCCCTAATTTGCACACTGCTGTAACAACTTACTGGAGTGAGAGATATGGGAGAAAATGTAGAATCAATCCAGTGAAAGGCAGAGGTGCCATGGGCACAATAAAAGAACAGTGTATCAACAACCGTGATACCTGAATACCTGAAGGACATTTCCTGGGGTTAATTCCCCCGGGACCAGGTCCTCGACCAGCCCTCCGGGATGATCAAGACTTGATTAACCAGGCTGTTACTGCTGGCCGCATGAAATCGAACATATGAACCACAGCCTAGCTGGTCAGGTACTGATTTGAGGAAATGTACTCCGTTAGTCTTCATTTCCTCCATTCTTCCATAGCGGATCAACTGAAATTTGTTCTCGCTAAGCATATTGTGGCTGTACCTCACTAAAAGACTTGATTTATATTCGCCTGAAGATTCGTTGTGTCTTCGACTGATGCGAATATTATAAAGATTCTGGTGTCATCAGCAAAGAATGTTATGGTGCTACGATTTATGTTCTTGTCAATGTCGGATATAAAAATGAGAAAAAGAAAGTGGGGTGAGTACTGTGCCTTGAGGAACAGAACTTTTCACTGTGGCAGCCTCCAACATTCACTGTTTACTACTACTCTCTGGGTTCTGTTTATTAAATATCCATCTGCAGGCATTTTGTGCGCTGTCACACCATGGTCACACTTATCGAAGATTTTTGTAACATCAGTGTACAGTACATCAGTATTTAGTTTGTCTTCCAGAGCATCCAGGACAACGTTGTTATGATCTAGCAGTTGTGAAAGACAGTAGTGACCTTCACTAAACCCACGTTGCCCTGGAGTATGTAACTCTTGTCATTCCATGTGATTGACAGTCTTGCTTCTTAGAATCCTATTGGTCTTTATGTTTTTGCAATTGTTTTACTGCCGCCTTTGTGAAGTGGAGCAACATTAGTAGCTTTCAATGACTGGGATGACACCAGTGTCCAGACTCCTCCATAAAATGCAAAAGCCTCGAAATAATGGTTTTATGCAGTTTTTGATGAATATGGAATTCGAGGAGTGTGAGGCTGGAGCAGAATGATTGATCATGTTGTGAATGACTTCTTCAAAGTCACCTGTGGAGAGTTACATCAGAAACTGTGGAGAAGTTGGCAGTATTTTGAGTCTCATTCATGAAAAACTTGTTATGGTCTTTGATGTGTAGACTGATGACTGGTTCACTGAACACAGTCATAGTGTGGCTTCAATATTTCACTCATTTCCTGTTTTTCATCAGTGTATGTTCCGCCTCCTTCAAGTAAAGGCCCGATACTGGTTGTAGTTTTTGCATAAGACAATAATTATTTGGGATTTTTTCTAATTTCATTTATGTCTCTTTACTCCCTCTGTCTCTTCTGGGATCCTATATGATTCAGTCAGTTTGTGCTGGATGTTCCCCATTCCTCTAACCCGAGTTTTCCTTCGTGAGAAGATATTCTCCGTCGTCTTCGCCTTTAGAGGGATCGCACTCTCTCTCTCTCTCTCTCTCTCTCTCTCTCTCTCTCTCTCTCTCTCTCTCTCTCTCTCTCTCTCTCTCTCTCTCTCTCTCTCTCTCTTAAGTTTGCATCTTCTCTGCCGTAGAGGCACGTGTCTGGAACATACTTCAAGCAGCAATAAGCTTATACTCTGGAGAAACTAGTTTAGATCTTGGCTGGTCATGTCATCATCTCTGTGTATCTCGCTAAGTTTATGATTTATTTGATCACAGTTAATGTTGTTGTTGATGAAGTCTCAGATTATTTAACAGCTTACCAGAAGACATCACAAACATTGCTGGGACAAGTGTGGAAGTCTTCAAAAAAAAAAAAAAAAAAAAACTGGACAAGCAGCTCCACCAAGTGCCAGGTCAACAATGTTGTGACAGTTATGTGAGCTAGCAGTAACAGCTTGGTTGAGCAGGCAAGCACCAAACAAGGCTGGCCCAGGGCCAGGCTGCAGGATTAGGAAAACTCTCGAAATCCTTCAAAGGTGTTTCAAAGGGGCAGCGGAAGCCATATAATGTTTACAGATGACTGACTCCAACTGCTTAAGTTTGGTAAGAATGAGGAACCAAAAATAAACACTTTATAGAAAGTGGAAGAGCAAATAACAGAACGAAAGAAATATGTGAAGGATCTTTGTGTATTACGGCGCAGAAGAGTTCAAGAGAAAACAGGACAAGTGTCTTCACTGGGTGCCGTATCAACCAGGCTATGATGTGGGGCAGTGGGCATACAGCAGCAACTGCCTGGTGTACCAGGCAAGCACCAGAGGAGCCTGGACCATGGCCGGGCTCATCAATGGTATGTCACACGTATATCAAAGGTAGCACTGAGGCCCTACTAGAAGTTAGAGAAGATCCAGTGATATTGAGAGTAGACCAGGAGCTGAGAGGAGCGTCTTAACAAGAAAAACATCTTGAGAGTAAGACACATGTGCAACATCTTGGTATCTTTATTGTAGACGTTTCGCCATCCAGTGGCTTTATCAATACAAATTCCAGGACATAACTTGAAGTTCTACTGTCTTCAAGTTATGTCCTGGAATTTGTATTGATAAAGCCACTGGATGACGAAACGTCTACAATAAAGATACCCAGATGTTGCACATGTGTCTTACTCTCATCTTGTCGGTATTATATACCATTCGTACACAAGAAAAACATCTTAAAATAAGGGACGAGAACCAAGGGAGACTTAATTGCGACGTACAAAATACCCAGAGTCCCTCAGAGGATAAACAAAACTAGACTTAAAGGCCAAGGAGGCAAAGATTGAGGTTAAATACGCAACTGAGTCACAGGTTTGTCAGAAGGTGATTCATCCTGTGGGCAACTGTGATGCGAAATAATCTGGACAAGGAAGTGTTGGAAGCACATCCCATTTACAGTGTTAAGAGTATGTATGATAGAGTCCGTCAAGTTAAGAGTATGTATGATAGAGTCCGTCAAGTTAAGAGTATGTATGATAGAGTCCGTCAAGTTAAGAGTATGTATGATAGAGTCCGTCAAGTTAAGAGTATGTATGATAGAGTCCGTTAAGTTAAGAGTATGTATGATAGAGTCCATCAAGTTAAGAGTATGTATGATAGAGTCCGTCAAGTTAAGAGTATGTATGATAGAGTCCGTCAAGTTAAGAGTATGTATGATAGAGTCCGTCAAGTTAAGAGTATGTATGATAGAGTCCGTCAAGTTAAGAGTATGTATGATAGAGTCCGTCAAGTTAAGAGTATGTATGATAGAGTCCGTCAAGTATATATGATAGAGTCCGTCAAGTATGTATGATAGAGTCCGTCAAGTATGTATGATAGAGTCCGTCAAGTATATATGATAGAGTCCGTCAAGTATGTATGATAGAGTCCGTCAAGTATGTATGATAGAGTCCGTCAAGTATATATGATAGAGTTCGTCAAGTATGTATGATAGAGTCCGTCAAGTATGTATGACAGAGTCCGTCAAGTATGTATGATAGAGTCCGTCAAGTATGTATGATAGAGTCCGTCAAGTATGTATGATAAAGTCCGTCAAATATGTATGATAGAGTCCGTCAAGTATGTATGATAGAGTCCGTCAAGTATGTATGATAGAGTCCGTCAAGTATGTATGATAGAGTCCGTCAAGTATGTATGATAGAGTCCGTCAAGTATGTATGATAGAGTCCGTCAAGTATGTATGATAGAGTCCGTCAAGTATGTATGATAGAGTCCGTCAAGTATGTATGATAGAGTCCGTCAAGTATGTATGATAGAGTCCGTCAAGTATGTATGATAGAGTCCGTCAAGTATGTATGATAGAGTCCGTCAAGTATGTATGATAGAGTCCGTCAAGTATGTATGATGATAGAGTCCGTCAAGTATGTATGATAGAGTCCGTCAAGTATGTATGATAGAGTCCGTCAAGTATGTATGATAGAGTCCGTCAAGTATGTATGATAGAGTCCGTCAAGTATGTATGATAGAGTCCGTCAAGTATGTATGATAGAGTCCGTCAAGTATGTATGATAGAGTCCGTCAAGTATGTATGATAGAGTCCGTCAAGTATGTATGATAGAGTCCGTCAAGTATGTATGATAGAGTCCGTCAAGTATGTATGATAGAGTCCGTCAAGTATGTATGATAGAGTCCGTCAAGTATGTATGATAGAGTCCGTCAAGTATGTATGATAGAGTCCGTCAAGTATGTATGATAGAGTCCGTCAAGTATGTATGATAGAGTCCGTCAAGTATGTATGATAGAGTCCGTCAAGTATGTATGATAGAGTCCGTCAAGTATGTATGATAGAGTCCGTCAAGTATGTATGATAGAGTCCGTCAAGTATGTATGATAGAGTCCGTCAAGTATGTATGATAGAGTCCGTCAAGTATGTATGATAGAGTCCGTCAAGTATGTATGATAGAGTCCGTCAAGTATGTATGATAGAGTCCGTCAAGTATGTATGATAGAGTCCGTCAAGTATGTATGATAGAGTCCGTCAAGTATGTATGATAGAGTCCGTCAAGTATGTATGATAGAGTCCGTCAAGTATGTATGATAGAGTCCGTCAAGTATGTATGATAGAGTCCGTCAAGTATGTATGATAGAGTCCGTCAAGTATGTATGATAGAGTCCGTCAAGTATGTATGATAGAGTCCGTCAAGTATGTATGATAGAGTCCGTCAAGTATGTATGATAGAGTCCGTCAAGTATGTATGATAGAGTCCGTCAAGTATGTATGATAGAGTCCGTCAAGTATGTATGATAGAGTCCGTCAAGTATGTATGATAGAGTCCGTCAAGTATGTATGATAGAGTCCGTCAAGTATGTATGATAGAGTCCGTCAAGTATGTATGATAGAGTCCGTCAAGTATGTATGATAGAGTCCGTCAAGTATGTATGATAGAGTCCGTCAAGTATGTATGATAGAGTCCGTCAAGTATGTATGATAGAGTCCGTCAAGTATGTATGATAGAGTCCGTCAAGTATGTATGATAGAGTCCGTCAAGTATGTATGATAGAGTCCGTCAAGTATGTATGATAGAGTCCGTCAAGTATGTATGATAGAGTCCGTCAAGTATGTATGATAGAGTCCGTCAAGTATGTATGATAGAGTCCGTCAAGTATGTATGATAGAGTCCGTCAAGTATGTATGATAGAGTCCGTCAAGTATGTATGATAGAGTCCGTCAAGTATGTATGATAGAGTCCGTCAAGTATGTATGATAGAGTCCGTCAAGTATGTATGATAGAGTCCGTCAAGTATGTATGATAGAGTCCGTCAAGTATGTATGATAGAGTCCGTCAAGTATGTATGATAGAGTCCGTCAAGTATGTATGATAGAGTCCGTCAAGTATGTATGATAGAGTCCGTCAAGTATGTATGATAGAGTCCGTCAAGTATGTATGATAGAGTCCGTCAAGTATGTATGATAGAGTCCGTCAAGTATGTATGATAGAGTCCGTCAAGTATGTATGATAGAGTCCGTCAAGTATGTATGATAGAGTCCGTCAAGTATGTATGATAGAGTCCGTCAAGTATGTATGATAGAGTCCGTCAAGTATGTATGATAGAGTCCGTCAAGTATGTATGATAGAGTCCGTCAAGTATGTATGATAGAGTCCGTCAAGTATGTATGATAGAGTCCGTCAAGTATGTATGATAGAGTCCGTCAAGTATGTATGATAGAGTCCGTCAAGTATGTATGATAGAGTCCGTCAAGTATGTATGATAGAGTCCGTCAAGTATGTATGATAGAGTCCGTCAAGTATGTATGATAGAGTCCGTCAAGTATGTATGATAGAGTCCGTCAGTTATGTAGGATAGAGTCCGTCAAGTATGTATGATAGAGTCCGTCAAGTATGTATGATAGAGTCCGTCAAGTATGTATGATAGAGTCCGTCAAGTATGTATGATAGAGTCCGTCAAGTATGTATGATAGAGTCAGTCAAGTATGTATGATAGAGTCCGTCATATGTATGATAGAGTCCGTCAAGTATGTATGATAGAGTCCGTCAAGTATGTATGATAGAGTCCGTCAAGTATGTATGATAGAGTCCGTCAAGTATGTATGATAGAGTCCGTCAAGTATGTATGATAGAGTCCGTCAAGTATGTATGATAGAGTCCGTCAAGTATGTATGATAGAGTCCGTCAAGTATGTATGATAGAGTCCGTCAAGTATGTATGATAGAGTCCGTCAAGTATGTATGATAGAGTCCGTCAAGTATGTATGATAGAGTCCGTCAAGTATGTATGATAGAGTCCGTCAAGTATGTATGATAGAGTCCGTCAAGTATGCATGATAGAGTCCGTCAAGTATGCATGATAGAGTCCGTCAAGTATGCATGATAGAGTCCGTCAAGTATGCATGATAGAGTCCGTCAAGTATGCATGATAGAGTCCGTCAAGTATGCATGATAGAGTCCGTCAAGTATGCATGATAGAGTCCGTCAAGTATGCATGATAGAGTCCGTCAAGTATGTATGATAGAGTCCGTCAAGTATGCATGATAGAGTCCGTCAAGTATGTATGATAGAGTCCGTCAAGTATGTATGATAGTATGTCCGTCAAGTGTGTATGATAGAGTCCGTCAAGTATGTATGATAGAGTCCGTCAAGTATGTATGATAGAGTCCGTCAAGTATGTATGATAGAGTCCGTCAAGTATGTATGATAGAGTCCGTCAAGTATGTATGATAGAGTCCGTCAAGTATGTATGATAGAGTCCGTCAAGTATGTATGATAGAGTCCGTCAAGTATGTATGATAGAGTCCGTCAAGTATGTATGATAGAGTCCGTCAAGTATGTATGATAGAGTCCGTCAAGTATGTATGATAGAGTCCGTCAAGTATGTATGATAGAGTCCGTCAAGTATGTATGATAGAGTCCGTCAAGTATGTATGATAGAGTCCGTCAAGTATGTATGATAGTATGTAGTGTCCGTCAAGTATGTATGATAGAGTCCGTCAAGTATGTATGATAGAGTCCGTCAAGTATGTATGATAGTGTCCGTCAAGTATGTATGATAGAGTCCGTCAAGTATGTATGATAGAGTCCGTCAAGTATGTATGATAGAGTCCGTCAAGTATGTATGATAGAGTCCGTCAAGTATGTATGATAGAGTCCGTCAAGTATGTATGATAGAGTCCGTCAAGTATGTATGATAGAGTCCGTCAAGTATGTATGATAGTGTCCGTCAAGTATGTATGATAGAGTCCGTCAAGTATGTATGATAGAGTCCGTCAAGTATGTATGATAGAGTCCGTCAAGTATGTATGATAGAGTCCGTCAAGTATGTATGATAGTGTCCGTCAAGTATGTATGATAGAGTCCGTCAAGTATGTATGATAGAGTCCGTCAAGTATGTATGATAGAGTCCGTCAAGTATGTATGATAGAGTCCGTCAAGTATGTATGATAGAGTCCGTCAAGTATGTATGATAGAGTCCGTCAAGTATGTATGATAGAGTCCGTCAAGTATGTATGATAGAGTCCGTCAAGTATGTATGATAGAGTCCGTCAAGTATGTATGATAGAGTCCGTCAAGTATGTATGATAGAGTCCGTCAAGTATGTATGATAGTGTCCGTCAAGTGTGTATGATAGAGTCCGTCAAGTATGTATGATAGAGTCCGTCAAGTATGTATGATAGAGTCCGTCAAGTATGTATGATAGAGTCCGTCAAGTATGTATGATAGTGTCCGTCAAGTATGTATGATAGAGTCCGTCAAGTATGTATGATAGTGTCCGTCAAGTATGTATGATAGAGTCCGTCAAGTATGTATGATAGAGTCCGTCAAGTATGTATGATAGAGTCCGTCAAGTATGTATGATAGAGTCCGTCAAGTATGTATGATAGAGTCCGTCAAGTATGTATGATAGAGTCCGTCAAGTATGTATGATAGAGTCCGTCAAGTATGTATGATAGAGTCCGTCAAGTATGTATGATAGAGTCCGTCAAGTATGTATGATAGAGTCCGTCAAGTATGTATGATAGAGTCCGTCAAGTATGTATGATAGAGTCCGTCAAGTATGTATGATAGAGTCCGTCAAGTATGTATGATAGAGTCCGTCAAGTCATAAACTGAGTGGGACTCAATAAGAAGCTGAATATCCACTTTCAGGAAGCAGAATTGTTGCTCAAAAAAAGACCAAAATAAGTCTTTTTTCTGAACAATATTTTGCCCAAATAATGAATCACTTTCTGGCAGACAACAGGAGCTTCGTAAACACAGTAAATATCTGTCACTACTGGCAGACAACAAGAGCTTCGTAAACACAGTAAATATCTGTCACTACTGGCAGACAACAAGAGCTTCGTAAACACAGTAAATATCTGTCACTACTGTCCTTGAAATAAGAAGTGATCAAGGTCCCAGGACCGAAACGTTTTCTAATAAATATGTCGTAGTGTTTGCTTTTTTAAACCAAGAATTTAACACTGTCGTGAGGGTAGACAGTCTAATAAGTTAGACGAGTCAGTGGCGGAGGCGCATTGCTTACACAACTTGAAGAGTAAATACAGTGTAATTGGGCTCAAGAGGTCAGAAACAAGTAATGTTGGTCGATGTAGCTTAAGAGATGGGGTCAGGAGCTTAAACTCGACCCCCGGCAAGCACAGGTCGGTAAGTATAATTTGGTGAGTGAACATGCAGACTTAATTTTGGCAGTAGCTGCCTCGACGGCAGTTTATGTGAGTGATGGGAGTGAGGATCTTTGTGTGAGTTATGGGAGTGAGGATCTTTGTGTGAGTGATGGGAGTGAGGATCTTTGTGTGTGTGATTGGAGTGAGGATCTTTATGTGAGTGATGGGAGTGGGGATCTTTGTGTGTGTGATTGGAGTGAGGATCTTTATGTGAGTGATGGGAGTGGGGATCTTTGTGTGAGTGATGGGAGTGGGGATCTTTGTGTGAGTGATTGAAGTGAGGATCTTTATGTGAGTGATGGGAGTGAGGATCTTTGTGTGAGTGAAGGGAGTGAGGATCTCTGTGTGAGTGAAGGGAGTGAGGATCTCTGTGTGAATGAAGGGAGTGAGGATCTCTGTGTGAGTGAAGGGAGTGAGGATCTTTGTGTGAGTGAAGGGAGTGAGGATCTTTGTGTGAGTGAAGGGAGTGAGGATCTTTGTGTGAGTGAAGGGAGTGAGGATCTCTGTGTGAGTGATGGGAGTGAGGATCTTTATGTGAGTGATGGGAGTGAGGATCTTTGTGTGAGTGATGGGAGTGAGGATCTTTATGTGAGTGATGGGAGTGAGGATCTTTGTGTGAGTGATGGGAGTGAGGATCTTTATGTGAGTGATGGGAGTGAGGATCTTTGTGTGAGTGATGGGAGTGAGGATCTTTATGTGAGTGATGGGAGTGAGGATCTTTGTGTGAGTGATGGGAGTGAGGCTCTTTATGTGAGTGATGGGAGTGAGGATCTTTGTGTGAGTGATGGGAGTGGGGATCTTTGTGTGAGTGATGGGAGTGAGGATCTTTATGTGAGTGATGGGAGTGAGGATCTTTGTGTGAGTGATGGGAGTGAGGATCTTTATGGGAGTGAGGATCTTTGTGCGAGTGATGGGAGTGGGGATCTTTGTGTGAGTGATGGGAGTGAGGATCTTTGTGCGAGTGATGGGAGTGAGGATCTTTATGTGAGTGATGGGAGTGAGGATCTTTATGTGAGTGATGGGAGTGAGGATCTTTGTGTGAGTGATGGGAGTGAGGATCTTTATGTGAGTGATGGGAGTGAGGATCTTTGTGCGAGTGATGGGAGTGGGGATCTTTGTGTGAGTGATGGGAGTGAGGATCTTTGTGTGAGTGATGGGAGTGAGGATCTTTATGTGAGTGATGGGAGTGAGGATCTTTATGTGAGTGATGGGAGTGAGGATCTTTGTGTGAGTGATGGGAGTGAGGATCTTTATGTGAGTGATGGGAGTGAGGATCTTTGTGTGAGTGATGGGAGTGAGGATCTTTATGTGAGTGATGGGAGTGAGGATCTTTGTGTGAGTGATGGGAGTGAGGATCTTTATGGGAGTGAGGATCTTTGTGCGAGTGATGGGAGTGGGGATCTTTGTGTGAGTGATGGGAGTGAGGATCTTTGTGCGAGTGATGGGAGTGAGGATCTTTATGTGAGTGATGGGAGTGAGGATCTTTGTGTGAGTGATGGAAGTGAGGATCTTTATGTGAGTGATGGGAGTGAGGATCTTTGTGTGAGTGATGGGAGTGAAGATCTTTATGTGAGTGATGGGAGTGAGGATCTTTGTGTGAGTGATGGGAGTGGGGATCTTTGTGTGAGTGATGGGAGTGGGGTTCTTTGTGTGAGTGATGGGAGTGAGGATCTTTATGTGAGTGATGGGAGTGAGGATCTTTGTGTGAGTGATGGGAGTGAGGATCTTTATGTGAGTGATGGGAGTGAAGATCTTTGTGTGAGTGATGGGAGTGGGGATCTTTGTGTGAGTGATGGGAGTGGGGATCTTTGTGTGAGTGATGGGAGTGAGGATCTTTGTGTGAATGAAGGGAGTGAGGATCTCTGTGTGAGTGAAGGGAGTGAGGATCTTTGTGTGAGTGATGGGAGTGAGGATCTTTATGTGAGTGATGGGAGTGAGGATCTTTGTGTGAGTGAAGGGAGTGAGGATCTCTGTGTGAGTGAAGGGAGTGAGGATCTTTGTGTGAGTGAAGGAAGTGAGGATCTTTGTGTGAGTGAAGGGAGTGAGGATCTTTGTGTGACTGGAGGGAGTGAGGATCTTTGTGTGAGTGATGGGAGTGAGGATCTTTGTGTGAGTGATGGAAGTGAGGATCTATGTGTGAGTGATGGGAGTGAGGATCTTTGTGTGAGTGATGGAAGTGAGGATCTATGTGTGAGTGATGGAAGTGAGGATCTCTGTGTGACTGGAGGGAGTGAGGATCTTTATGGGAGTGAGGATCTATATGTGAGTGATAGAAGTGAGGATCTCTGTGTGACTGGAGGGAGTGAGGATCTTTGTGTGAGTGATGGGAGTGAGGATCTATGTGTGAGTGATGGAAGTGAGGATTTATGTGTGAGTGATGGAAGTGAGGATCTGTGTGAGTGATGGGAGTGAGGATCTTTGTGTGAGTCAGGGGAGTGAGGATCTTTGTGTGAGTCAGGGGAGTGAGGATCTTTGTGTGAGTCAGGGGAGTGAAGAGTGTACTCCGAGGCTCGACCACTGGCACAACCCAGGAACGGCTGGAGCTGCGGTGTCTCTCTCAGCTCCCCGCTACACACAAGGGCACCAGGAGAGAGGCAATCCCTTGGTTCTGCCTTTTAAACACGCACGTCAGCTCTTGGAGAGCTATACAAAGTATAATCCCTGAGCTGTGCCTCTCAGACATAGACCACAGCTGCAGAGGATACAAGAGGTATATCTCCTCAGATACGACGACCAGGTGGACAGACATGTCGTTTCGGAAGTAGGTACTCTGGCCTCTTCTAAGAGTGTCAGGAAAAAAAGCGTCTTTAGTCTTCAAGTAATAATGATTCTTTGTGAGTCGTCGTACACGCTAGCAAGAGTAAAGTGTACTTTTCCTTCATATTATCAGAATACATTCGTTAAGTTCTCAAGCAGGAAACACGAGATATAGTAACACACCACAAGATGGGAGACTTACCCAGCTGCGGAAGACTTAGTCATGCTTGACACTTCTTAGATATAAGAGACTTAGCATGACTTAAGATTTCTTCATGTTCGCAAAACTTGTCCAAGTTTAAGATTGAGGAAGGTTTGCTTAAAGTTGAGTTTTTTTTTTTTCAGCTACAGTAGACTGAGCGAGGCTTAAGACTTCCTCAGCTGTGCAATACTGAACGACAACTGAGGCTTCTTCAGACACTTCTTCACGACACTTAAAACGAGAAACGCACAAAAAATAAACAATTGAAAACTTCACTTCATCACGTTTATATTCAAAGAATGTTATTCTTCTTGAACCTTCATCTGAAAGTGTACGTTGTTGCTGCGCCGCCTCAAGGCTCCTCCTGCAGAAGACCAGCAACCGCAGGCAATTTATCATAGGATAATTAAGTCCAGCTGTCATTACTCTTTCCCTTGTTTTGTCTTTGGTGTCCTGGATGACACTGGTGGCCCATACTCGAGCCTTTAGTCTGATTGATCAGACCATCAGCCAGACTTCCTGTTCTGTGACCTGGCTGCTGGGACGGTGACCTGGCTGTTGGGACGGTGACCTGGCTGCTGGGACGGTGACCTGGCTGCTGGGACGGTGACCTGGCTGCTGGGACGGTGACCTAGTCACTGGTGTCGTCTACAGGTAACCTGTCGTCTCGCTACCAACTCTAGCCTCTCATTACCGCTTTACGTCACCGTTCTAGTTCTGAAATTTTCTGACTTTTTTTCTCTCTCATTCTTGCTACGTTCCTATTCTGTCATGTTATCTCTTTTTCTGTTCCCAGTCTTTTTAGTATTGCTTCCAATTCTCTCTCTTCCATTCTTTCGCATCTCGTTTGTGTCTACTCCTATCACATCTATAAAATCATCTTTCCTCTACAGATCCGTCCCTATTCTTGTATGGTTCATGTCTAGCAAAGCGTTGGTGTCTGGAAGCATTTCCAGACAGGAAGATGCATAAGGGCAGGGCTCCATACAGCTGCTGCATTAAATAAGTTGCTTGGTCGACTGTTGTGGCTTGCATCCTTGGAGATCATATTTTACCATAGCCAAGGTCAGTTTTGAAATGAGCTGCGGCAAAAATAGCAGCTCATTATAGTCTGTAAAGATAAACTTTGTGACATAAAAAATGCATCCTATCCATCCCCAGTTCTCCGTTTAGGAAGGACCTCCCATCCTCGCTAGTACCTTCCCCACCCAGCCATGAAGGAAGGACCTGCCCTTTCACCTTCCATATTGGTGCAGAAGGATGTCTTAATCAAGCCGAGGGAGGGAGGGAGGGAGGGCGCCCCTCGTCGCCGGTGTTGATGAAGGTCCCAGGTACCTCCCTAACGGAATGCCAAGCTTCTCTTTGTGAGTCTGGGGTCGTATGTCGTGCCCTCTGGCACCTGTGCTGCTACTTCTGCTGTTGTTGTTGCTACATCTGTTGGTGCGGCTTTCTTTTATTTAGAAAAAAAAAAGTGGATACCTCAGCAGTGTGCTGCTACCTATTAAGTGTTTCTTTGTCATATTCAATCACGAAGAGAATTAGATTTTGCCACCGAAGTGGCTAGTTTATTGTGCACCCCATATCCACCCTGTGGACGGTAGCGCAAGAGCATATGGATACACAAAAGGCCCAGGAGCTAGGCTCCCAGTGGGTTAACAAGAGTACATCTGGATTTATGTCTGTAGTTGACTTATCTGTTTCAAACAAATTTAGGAAATTTACTTAGTATGTCTAGTGACAGCCTGGTTGATCAGGTCCTGATCCACCTGGAGGCCTGGTCATGGACCGGGACGCGGGGGCGTTGATCCCCGGAATACCCTCCAGGTAGACTCCAAGTAGTATCTTACTTTTATTAATAAGATATCTTGACATATCACATAGATTATTATAATGTTTATCTCTATTCCTCAATAAATAAACAACTTAGCACGAAGTGTTCAAGATAGAGACCAGAAGACTGACCACAAACTTTGCATTTATATTGATGATCATGAGTGTGTCTGCCAGGCAACCAAGCCTCAGCTTTCCAGCTACAACATCAGTCAGTCTGTTCACATTGCAAGTTGCTTCATAAACATACTTATCTACGTTCATGTTATCAACATGGATGATAGATCTACTCAAGCTTCTAACTGTGTTCCTGTAATATTCGCTTTCATTAATTACCAAGGTTATATTTTTCATTTACCTGCAAGGTACTTTTTTTTTAGCTAACTTTTCAAACTTATCATAAAGGAGTAATTCCGTTTGTGATGGAATGAATAAAAATTGTATATTAGTTCCTTTTACCGGATTTTTGAGTATCTACAGATGTTTTCTCCAATGAGCATGTTGTTAGAATCATTACGCAGGCTGGGACTCACACGAAGTATTGAAATGTGTCAGTCTGAGCTGGTATACTTCACTAAGACAA
The DNA here is from genome assembly GCF_038502225.1 of Cherax quadricarinatus. Taxonomy (NCBI): domain Eukaryota; kingdom Metazoa; phylum Arthropoda; class Malacostraca; order Decapoda; family Parastacidae; genus Cherax; species Cherax quadricarinatus. Next base: position 44,975,357 of record NC_091299.1, on the reverse strand, counting down.
TGGGAATATCGTCAATTATTTTGTTAAAAGGTTTATCAGTCACGGCAGCCTAAAAGATTTCGTTCGAGCAGAACTGGAGTTACTGTCACATGGGACTTGTCTGCTCTCAGGATGGCCTTTCCCATACACAAAGAAACGGACTTTTATGTGAAGATATCTCCATTGTGCCAGAGCTGGAGTGGTGTAAGAGACTGGGATGAGAGAGATAGAAATTTATGACATAATATTTCGGTGTATACATTATATAATGTTGTATACGCTAACATATACACGGTAGACTCATCATATACTTTTGACATACCTTTGATAAGTTCCGAAAGTTTTTCTACTCCTGGAGCCCGGCCATGGGCGAGGCTCGTCTGGTGCTAGCCTGGTCAACCAGGCTATTGCTACTGGTGACCCGCTGACTCACATACTTGAACTATCCTGGTGGCAGTCAGCCTGAAGCAGCCTCTGCTGCATTCAGCACAGCAGCATCCACTAAATGTAGGCTGAACCATGGTAAGTTAGGTAGGCCTGCTGCATTACGCAGCATTAATTTATTAATGAATCACGAAATCGCAATGACACGAGTGAAAGCACATGGCAGAACAGCTTGTCAATTTTAGGCCTCATTTGCCATGAGTTCGAACCCCACCCGTTCTGTGTTATTGCTACTGCTGTTGTTGTTACTGCTGTTGTTGTTACTGCTGTTGTTGTTTCTGCTGTTACTGCTGCTGCTGTAGCTGCTACTACCGTTGTTGTTGTTGTTGTTACTGATGCTGCTGTTACCGTTGTTGTTGACACTATTTTTGCTGTTGTTGTTGATGCTGCTGCTGTTCCTGCGGCTGCTGCTGCTACTGTTGTTTTTGTTGTTGCTGCTACTGTTACTGTTGCTGTTTCTATTACTGTTGCTACTGTTCTTTCGTTGCTGCTGCTGTTATTGTTACTGCTGCTCTTACCGTTGTTGTTGCTACTGCTGCTGATGCTACTGTTTCTGCTACTACTCTTGGTACTGTTGCTGCTGCTATTGTTTCTTGCTGTTGACGTAAGTGTAAGGTACGACAAGAGAGTACAATATATGCAATAAAAGCAGGGGCGCCACGGGCAGAATATGAAAACGCTGCATCAACATGCGTGCTCCAAGACTCTTCAATCTGCTGTCAGCAGTTATTAGAAATATTGGCGGTACAAGTGCAGACATCTTGAAGAGGAAATTAAATCACTTACTCCACCAAGTGCCAGATGAACCAGCCTATGATTGCTCTGAAGGTTAGCAGTCCGCTAACAGCAACAGCCTGGTTTAAAAGGCAAGCAACAAAAAACTCTCGGCACCGGTCGAGGGTATATAACATGGTAAGGGTACAGTGACTTGTGGATGGGTGGGCGGCTGTTTTTGGATGGGTGGGAGGTTTGTTTGGTGTGGGCGTCATCGTTGTGTGGGCGTCACGGTAATCAGCTGGGCAGTCAGAGTTGTAGTCACTCATATGTCAGGTGTCCTGCCTCCCACCTCAGTGTGTGTGTGTGTGTGTATGTGTGTGTGTGTGTGTGTGTGTGAGAGAGAGAGAGAGAGAGAGAGAGAGAGAGAGAGAGAGAGAGAGAGAGAGAGAGAGAGAGAGAGAGAGAGAGAGAGAGAGAGAGAGAGAGAGAGAGAGAGAGAGAGAAATATATGTAATACATCTTCTTTCAACAAACTGGTTGTATCCCACCGAGGCAGGGTGGCCCAAAAAGAAAAACGAAAGTTTCTCTTTTTAACTTTAGTAATGTATACAGGAGAAGAGGTTACTAGCCCCTTGCTCCCGGCATTTTAGTCGCCTCTTACAACACGCATGGCTTACGGAGGAAGAATTCTGTTCCACTTCCCCATGGAGATAACAGGAAATAAACAAGAACAAGAACTAGTAAGAAAATAGCAGAAAATCCAGAGGGTTGTGTATATATATGCTTGTACATGTATGTGTAGTGTGACCTAAGTGTAAGTAGAAGTAGCAAGACGTACCTGAAATCTTGCATGTTTATGAGACAGAAAAAAGGACACCAGCAATCCTACCATCATGTAAAACAATTACAGGCTTTCGTTTTACACTCACTTGGCAGGATGGTAGTACCTCCCTGGGCGGTTGCTGTCTACCAACCTACTACCACAGGACGATAGTACCTCCCTGGGCGGTTGCTGTCTACCAACCTACTACCACAGGACAGTAGTACCTCCCTGGGCGGTTGCCGTCTAACAACCTACTACCACAGGACGGTAGTACCTCCCTGGGCGGTTGCTGTCTACCAGCCTACTACCACAGGACGGTAGTACCTCCCTGGGTGGTTGCTGTCTACCGACCTACTACCACAGGACGGTAGTACCTCCCTGGGTGGTTGCTGTCTACCGACCTACTACCACAGGACGGTAGTACCTCCCTGGGCGGTTGCTGTCTACCGAACTACTACCACAGGACGGTAGTACCTCACCTGGGCGGTTGTCTACCAACCTACTACCTCAGGACGGTAGTACCTCACCTGGGCCGTTGTTGTCTACCAACCTACTACCACAGGACGGTAGTGCCTCACCTGGGCGGTTGTTGTCTACCAACCTACTACCACAGGACGGTAGTACCTCACCTGGGCGGTTGTTGTCTACCAACCTACTACCACAGGACGGTAGTACCTCCCTGGGCGGTTGTTGTCTACCAACCTACTACCACAGGACGGTAGTACCTCCCTGGGCAGTTGCTGTCTACGAACCTACTACCACAGGACAGTAGTACCTCCCTGGGCGGTTGCCGTCTAACAGCCTACTACCACAGGACGGTAGTACCTCCCTGGGCTGTTGCCGTCTACCAACCTACTACCACAGGACAGTAGTACCTCCGTGGGCGGTTGCTGTCTACCAACCTACTACCACAGGACAGTAGTACCTCCCTGGGCGGTTGCTGTCTACCGACCTACTACCACAGGACGGTAGTATCTCCCTGGGTGGTAGTCTACCACCCTACTACCACAGGACGGTAGTACCTCCCTGGGCGGTTGCTGTCTACCGACCTACTACCACAGGACAGTAGTACCTCCCTGGGCAGTAGTCTACCATCCTACTACCACAGGACGGTAGTACCTCCCTGGGTGGTAGTCTACCACTCTACTACCACAGGATGGTAGTACCTCCCTGGGTGGTAGTCTACCACTCTACTACCACAGGATGGTAGTACCTCCCTGGGTGGTAGTCTACCACTCTACTACCACAGGATGGTAGTACCTCCCTGGGTGGTAGTCTACCACTCTACTACCGACATACATAAACACATTAAATATTTCTCTCAGTTTCTCAGCAGTCGTCTCTCACTCACAGATGTATTTCTTCATCTCAACATTACTTTGTTTACCTTATTCTGCTTGCGGGGGTCATCGCCCCCGCGGCCCGGTCTCAAACCAGACTTCCTGGTAGTTGTTACTGCTGGCCGCACGCAGTCCAGCGTATGCACCACAGCCAGGATGATCAAGAACTCCGTGATTGAAACTTATGATTTTTCCCTCTTGAAGACAGCCATAGGATTTTTAATTCCTCTTGTGGATAGAGGGAGGGTGTTGAAGAGTCGGGGACCTCTGACACTGATCGGGTTCTCTCTGTGTACTCTTCATGCCTCTGCTGTGTAATGGAGGTATTTTTTACCGTCCGCCAAGTCTCTTGTTGTCATATGGAGTGATTTCGGTATTCAGGTTTGGAAGCAGTTCCTCAAGGATTTTCCAAGTGTAAATTATTATGTACCTTTCTTGCCTACGTTCTGAGGAATACAATTGAAGTGACTTCAAGCATTCCCAGTTGTTCAAATGCGTTTCTAACTCTACCTGAGCAGTGAAAGTTCTCTGTACGTTTTCCAGCTCAGCAGTGTGGCCAACCTTGAAGGTGACCTTCAGTATGCAGAAGTATTCCTCCCTCGAGAGAACAAGTGACTTGAAGAGTATCATCATTGGTTCAAGAACTCTTGTATTGAAAGTTCTAATTATCCAGCCTATCATTTTCTCTGTGATATCAATGGAACATTGAATGATTTAAGTTTGTCCTGTACTCCATTATCCTCTTCATTTCCTCCATTCTTCCGACTGAAACTTGTCCTCGTTAAAGATTATATTGTTGTCCTCCACTTTTTCCTCTTTCTCTGTCTGTCTGTCTGTCTGTTTCTCTCTCTCTTTCTCCCGTATCTTTCCTCCCAGAAATTCTTACCTTCTCCTCTCTTTCATCCCTCTTCCACCATATCTCCCTTCCCCCACTCTTCCTTTCCTTCATCTCTACCTCTCACTTCTCTCTCTGTTCCTCCAACGCCTTCCCTTCTATCTCTTGGCCTTCCCTTTCTTTCCCCTCCCTCACCACGTCCCTCTCCCTCTATCTCTCCCCTCCCTCCCCACGATATACCTAGGTAGGAGGTCTGGTGATCCTCACCTGACAGAAGACTGTAACAGATGCATACTGACCACAGATAAGGTGTATCAACCACAACCGTCACAATGGTGGCGTGACACCATACATTCAGCATGCTCTGTGAGCCACCATTCTCCTAATTCCCTTCCCTTGATCGAGTCACTTTACATGTCTAGTGCTGGTTGCTTGCTTAATTGGGTTTAAAACCTGTCAATTATACGAGGGTCGCCCCGTCCAGTCAGGAACACTCTCAGTTCCTAAAACAGGGATATATGTATACTGTGAGGTGTATGTCTCTCAGTGTATGTATAATGTGAGGTTTATGTCCCTCAGTGTATGTATACTGTGAGGTGTATGTCCCTCAGTGTATGTATACTGTGAGGTGTATGTCTCTCAATGTATATATACTGTGAGGTGTATGTCTCAGTGCATGTATACTGTGAGGTGTGTCTCTCAATGTATGTATACTGTGAGGTGTATGTCCCTCAGTGTATGTATATTGTAAAGTGTCTGTCTCTCAGTGTATGTATACTGTGAGGTGTATATCTCTCAGTGTATGCATGCTGTGAGGTGTATGTCTCTCAGTGTACATACACTCAGAAATACACACACACGCATGTACACACACACACACGCATGTACACACACACACACACACACACACACACACACACACACACACACACACACACACACACACACACACACACACACACACACACACACACACACACAGACTGGATCTTGTGTTCACCCTGAGCAGTTCAGACATTGAGGACATCACATATGAGAGGCCTCTAGGAGCTAGTGACCACGTGGTTCTGTGCTTTGAATTCATAATAGAGTTACAAGTGGAGAGGGTAACAGGAGTTGAATGGGAAAACCCAGACTATAAATGGGGGGACTACATAGGTTTGAGGAACTTCCTGCAAGAGGTTCAGTGGGACAGAGAACTGATAGGAAAGTCGGTAAACGAAATGATGGAATACGTAACAACAAATTGTAAGGAGGCAGAGTATAAGGTTAGAGAAATTAGTACTGGTCATTATAAAGAATCGCATTCAGATCATATGATGTTAGTATGCGATGTTGAGGATATTTCAACCCAGACTAATGTGACAGACGCTGACAGTCCTCCTGACTCTGTACCCTCTACCTCTATCACTCAGCCAGATGATCAACCTGAATGTCGTTATTCTTTGCGTACTCGACAAGTAATGAGAAACCCCCAAGTATCTTTTGTAGATAATTGTTCAGATCTCCCTCAGTCAAGGCATGTATTAGCCATTGCAAAGGAATTTGATCCTCCCAAAGACGATAACCATTCTGCATATGTAAATCTTACCCTCGCAGAGTTAGGTTTAAATGTACATAGTCTGTATAATTCCATGTTCAAGATGAATGAAGTTGTCCACTGTGTGTTTATTATTAGCTGATCAGTTTTCAGAATTTTTTTTTTTTGTGTGTTCACGTTCCCTCCGAATTCTGAGAATTTAGCAGTAATGATCTGTGTGCACCAGATTTGTTTTTGCTGTTAATTACTTTCACCTTTGTAAATATATATTCTTCCTCAGAATCCGTAGAGTGCATGAATGCAGATCGATCGATCAATTCCATCCTTTATTATACTATGATTTGTACTTATAATTCATAATGCATTACGTTAACACCCATTATGTTAACACCCATTACATTAACACCCATTATGTTAACATCCATTACGATACCATCCATTAGTTCTAAGTTACATATGTCTTTGCTATTGTATAGAATCAGCCCAGAGTCACCTGCCTGTTCAGCCTATAGCATAGTACTGTATGTCGAGACGACATACGTAACATGACCGAGCTGTCAGCATAGTTGCTGATGCCCTGTTTATGCATGTTATATGAGTATCATAGTTAGTACCATCCATATGTTTTACATAGCTGACCCCTTGCTAGGCTCAGTGACTAGCTTTTGTGACGTCACGTGATGCCGCGTGAGAGCACTGCGCTCCCGGCCTCCACCTCAGTTGTCCACGCTTAGGTCCACAGGCAACAAAGGCAGGCTGGGCCTCTCCCTCTCACACTCTGCTAATATAAGTGTTACCATCCAATGACTGCTTAACTTCAACCATCACATCTCCACGAACCCTCCCAACATGCATACTGCAAGGTGTATGTCTCTCAGTGTATGTATACTGTGAGGTGTATGTCTCTCAGTGTATGTATACTGTGAGGTGTAAGTCTTTCAGTGTATACATACTGTGAGGAGTATGTCTCTCAGTGTACATACACTCAGAAATACACACACATGCATGTATACACACACACACACGCATGTGCACACACACACACACACACACACACACACACACACACACACACACACACACACACACACACACACACACAGACTGGACCTTGTGTTCACCCTGAGCAGTTCATACATTGAGGACATCACATATGAGAGGCCTCTAGGAGCTAGTGACCACGTGGTTCTGTTTTTTGAATTCATAGTAGAGTTACAAGTGGAGAGGGTAACAGGAGTTGAATGGGAAAACCCAGACTATAAACGGGGGGACTACATAGGTTTGAGGAACTTCCTGCAAGAGGTTCAGTGGAACAGAGAACTGATTGGAAAGTCGGTAAACGAAATGATGGAATACGTAACAACAAATTGCAAGGAGGCAGAGGAAAGGTTTGTTCCCAAGTGCAACAGAAATAATGGGAAGACCAGAACGAGCCCCTGGTTTACCTGAGGGGGTAAGGAGGCAAAAACTAAGTGCAATAGGGAATGGAAAAAGTACAGAAGGCGAAGAACACAAGAAAATAAGGGGATTAGTCGAAGATCCAGGAATGAGTATGCACAAGTAAGGAGGGATGCCCAGCGACAGTATGAAAATAATATAGCATCGAAAGTCAAGTCTGACCCGAAACTGCTGTACAGCTACATTAGGAGGAAGACAACAGTCAAAGACCAGATGATCAGGCTGAGGAAAGAAGGTGGGGAACTCACAAGAAACGATCACTAGGTATGTGAGGAACTCAACATGAGATTTAAGGAAGTATTTACATTAGAGACAGGAAGGTCTCTGAGAAGACAGCACAGAAGGAAACACCAACAGGGAATATACCAACAGGTGCTGGATGACATACAAACAACGGGGGAGGAGGTGCAGAAGCTGCTGAGTGACCTCGATACCTCAAAGGCGAGGGGTCCGGACAACATCTCCCCGTGGGTCCTTAGAGAAGGAACAGAGACGCTGTGCGTGTCACTAACCACAATCTTCAATGCATCCCTTGTAACTGGGCAACTACCTGAGGTATGGAGATGGCAAATGTAGTCCCCATTTTTAAGAAAGGAGACATGTATAGTATGCAAAGTCATGGAGAAAATTATCAGGAGGAGAGTGGAACAAGATTGTAAACGACAACCAGCACGGATTCATGGAAGGGAAATCCTGTGTCACAAACCTTCTGGAGTTTTATGACAAGGTAACAGAAGTAAGACACGAGAGAGACAGGTGGGTTGATTGCATTTTCCTGGACTGCAGAAAGGCCTTCGACACAGTTCCTCACAAGAGATTAATGCAGAAGCTGGAGGATCAGGCGTGTATAACAGGAAGGGCACTGCAATGGATCAGAGAATACCTGACAGGGAGGCAACAACGAGTCATGGTACGTGATGAGGTATCACAGTGGGCACCTGTGACGAGCCGGGTTCCACAGGGGTCGGTCCTAGGACCAGTGCTATTTTTGATATATGTGAATGACGTGATGGGAGGGATAGACTCTGAAATGTCACTGTTCGCAGATGATGTGAAGTTAATGAGAATGATTAAATTGGACGAGGATCAGGCAGGACTACAAAGAGACCTGGACACGCTGGACACATGGTCCAGCAACTGGCTTCTCGAATTCAACCCTGCCAAATGCAAAGTAATTAAGATTGGGGAAGGGCAGAGAAGAACACAGACAGAGTATAGGCTAGGTGGACAAAGGCTACAACGCTCACTGAAGGAGAAAGATCTTGGAGTGACCATAACACCGAGCACGTCTCCGGATCCACACATCAACCAGATAACTGCTGCAGCATACCGGCGCCTAGCAAACCTGAGAATAGCTTTCCGACACCTTAGTAAGGAATCGTTCAAGACACTGTACACTGTGTACGTCAGACCCATACTGGAGTATGCAGCACCAGTTTAGAACCCACACCTGGTCAGACACGCCAAGAAATTAGAGAAAGTACAAAGGTTTGCAACAAGGCTTGTACCGGAGCTCAGGGAAATGTCCTACGAAGAAAGGTTGAGGGAAATCGGACTGACGACACTGGAGGACAGGAGGGTCAGAGAAGACATGATAACATCATACAAAATACTGCATGGAATAGGCAGGATGTTCCAGAGAGGGGACACAGAAACAAGGGGTCACAATTGGAAGCTGAAGACTCAGACGAGTCACAGCGATGTTAGGAAGTACTTCTTCAGTCACAGAGTCGTCAGGAAGTGGAACAGCCTAACCGGTGATGTAGTGGAGGCAGGAACCATACATAGCTTTAAGACGAGGTATGACAAAGCTCAAGAAGCAGAGAGAGAGAGAGAGAGAGAGAGAGAGAGAGAGAGAGAGAGAGAGAGAGAGAGAGAGAGAGAGGACCTAGTAGCGATCAGTGAAGAGGCGGGGCCAGAAGCTGAATCTCGACCCCTGCAACCACACTTAGGTGAGTAAACACACACACACACACACACACACACACACACACACACACACACACACACACACACACACACACACACACACACACACACACACACACAAAACTCAGTGTGTGGTGTTTCAGTTTTCTGTGAGCACATTCTGCTGGTTGGGTAGCCGCTCGACTCCTACATTTCTTTTATGTAATTCTATTTTAATTAATGTAAGTGGCTTTGTGTGCGGTCAGGCTGGTGCCATGTATATGTATATATGTATATATATATATATATATATATATATATATATATATATATATATATATATATATATATATATATATATATATATATATATATATATATAATTTAATAATGCATTTCATTAATGCAGACACACGTTGGACGTTTTATCACAGTGTTTGTGTTTGAGTGAGTCTACCCTGAACTCTGTTTTCTCTTTTTTTATTTTGAAGGTTGTGGGCAAAGCTGTCAGATTGTTGAGTTAACATCTTATTACTGGCACCTGCTTTATTACTGTTGGATGTACTTAGTTATTATTACTGCCACCTGCTTTATTACTGCTGGATGTACTTAGTTATTATTACTGCCACCTGCTTTATTACTGCTGGATGTACTTAGTTATTATTACTGCCACCTGCTTTATTACTGCTGGATGTACTTAGTTATTATTACTGCCACCTGCTTTATTACTGTTGGATGTACTTAGTTATTATTACTGCCACCTGCTTTATTACTGCTGGATGTACTTAGTTATTATTACTGCCACCTGCTTTATTACTGCTGGATGTACTTAGTTATTATTACTGCCACCTGCTTTATTACTGCTGGATGTACTTAGTTATTATTACTGTCACCTGCTTTATTACTGCTGGATGTACTTAGTTATTATTACTGCCACCTGCTTTATTACTGCTGGATGTACTTAGTTATTATTACTGCCACCTGCTTTATTACTGCTGGATGTACTTAGTTATTATTACTGCCACCTGCTTTATTACTGCTGGATGTACTTAGTTATTATTACTGCCACCTGCTTTATTACTGCTGGATGTACTTAGTTATTATTACTGCCACCTGCTTTATTACTGCTGGATGTACTTAGTTATTATTACTGGCACCTGCTTTATTACTGCTGGATGTACTTAGTTATTATTACTGCCACCTGCTTTATTACTGCTGGATGTACTTAGTTATTATTACTGGCACCTGCTTTATTACTGCTGGATGTACTTAGTTATTATTACTGCCACCTGCTTTATTACTGCTGGATGTACTTAGTTATTATTACTGGCACCTGCTTTATTACTGCTGGATGTACTTAGTTATTATTACTGCCACCTGCTTTATTACTGCTGGATGTACTTAGTTATTATTACTGGCACCTGCTTTATTACTGCTGGATGTACTTAGTTATTATTACTGCCACCTGCTTTATTACTGCTGGATGTACTTAGTTATTATTACTGCCACCTGCTTTATTACTGCTGGATGTACTTAGTTATTATTACTGGCACCTGCTTTATTACTGCTGGATGTACTTAGTTATTATTACTGGCACCTGCTTTATTACTGCTGGATGTACTTAGTTATTATTACTGCCACCTGCTTTATTACTGCTGGATGTACTTAGTTATTATTACTGCCACCTGCTTTATTACTGCTGGATGTACTTAGTTATTATTACTGCCACCTGCTTTATTACTGCTGGATGTACTTAGTTATTATTACTGCCACCTGCTTTATTACTGCTGGATGTACTTAGTTATTATTACTGCCACCTGCTTTATTACTGCTGGATGTACTTAGTTATTATTACTGGCACCTGCTTTATTACTGCTGGATGTACTTAGTTATTATTACTGCCACCTGCTTTATTACTGCTGGATGTACTTAGTTATTATTACTGCCACCTGCTTTATTACTGCTGGATGTACTTAGTTATTATTACTGCCACCTGCTTTATTACTGCTGGATGTACTTAGTTATTATTACTGGCTTTATTACTGCTGGATGTACTTAGTTATTATTACTGCCACCTGCTTTATTACTGCTGGATGTACTTAGTTATTATTACTGCCACCTGCTTTATTACTGCTGGATGTACTTAGTTATTATTACTGCCACCTGCTTTATTACTGCTGGATGTACTTAGTTATTATTACTGCCACCTGCTTTATTACTGCTGGATGTACTTAGTTATTATTACTGCCACCTGCTTTATTACTGCTGGATGTACTTAGTTATTATTACTGCCACCTGCTTTATTACTGCTGGATGTACTTAGTTATTATTACTGCCACCTGCTTTATTACTGCTGGATGTACTTAGTTATTATTACTGCCACCTGCTTTATTACTGCTGGATGTACTTAGTTATTATTACTGCCACCTGCTTTATTACTGCTGGATGTACTTAGTTATTATTACTGCCACCTGCTTTATTACTGCTGGATGTACTTAGTTATTATTACTGCCACCTGCTTTATTACTGCTGGATGTACTTAGTTATTATTACTGCCACCTGGTTTATTACTGCTGGATGTACTTAGTTATTATTACTGCCACCTGCTTTATTACTGCTGGATGTACTTAGTTATTATGCTGGATGTACTTAGTTATTATTACTGCCACCTGCTTTATTACTGCTGGATGTACTTAGTTATTATTACTGCCACCTGCTTTATTACTGCTGGATGTACTTAGTTATTATTACTGCACCTGCTTTATTACTGCTGGATGTACTTAGTTATTATTACTGCCACCTGCTTTATTACTGCTGGATGTACTTAGTTATTATTACTGGCACCTGCTTTATTACTGCTGGATGTACTTAGTTATTATTACTGCCACTGCTGGATGTACTTAGTTATTATTACTGCTGCTTTATTACTGATGTACTTAGTTATTATTACTGCCACCTGCTTTATTACTGCTGGATGTACTTAGTTATTATTACTGCCACCTGCTTTATTACTGCTGGATGTACTTAGTTATTATTACTGCCACCTGCTTTTACTGCTATGTACTTAGTTATTATTACTGCCACCTGATGTGGATGTACTTAGTTATTATTACTGCCACCTGCTTTATTACTGCTGGATGTACTTAGTTATTATTACTGCCACCTGCTTTATTACTGCTGGATGTACTTAGTTATTATTACTGCCACCTGCTTTATTACTGCTGGATGTACTTAGTTATTATTACTGCCACCTGCTTTATTACTGCTGGATGTACTTAGTTATTATTACTGCCACCTGCTTTATTACTGCTGGATGTACTTAGTTATTATTACTGCCA
>NC_091299.1:44932975-44957975 GCF_038502225.1 Cherax quadricarinatus | reverse complement strand
TTCCTTCCTAGGCGGTTGCTATCTACCAACCTACTACCTAGGATATATATATATATATATATATATATATATATATATATATATATATATATATATATATATATATATATATATATATATATATATATATATAGGCTTAACAATTCGCAAAGAGGCGAAGTTATTTAAAAACATTGTCTCTACGTCCACAGCAAGACTCGAACATGCTAACTCTGTATCAGAGTCAACAGTACTTTACCACGGAGCTAGACCCAAGATAAGTATGGGCGCTTAGCCGAAGTTAAGCGATGTTACCTCATACCCCAGGGCACCATACCCCCGGGCACCAAGCTCGTTTTGAAAAAGTACTGTGGACTCTGATACAGAGTTAGCAGGTTCGAGTCCTTCTGTGGACGTTATAAAACTGCAACATTAACACCCCTCCTTCAGAGTGCAGACACTGTACTTCCCATCTCCAGGACTCATTTCCGGCCTGCCATTCTCCGTGACTCCCTTCATAAATGTTACCCTGCTCACACTCCAACAGCACGTCAAGTCCTAAAAACCATTTGTCTCCATTCACTCCTATCTAATAAGCTCACGCATGCTTGCTGGAAGTCAAAGCCCCTTGCACACAAAACCTTCTTTACCCCCTCCCTCCAGCCTTTCCTAGGCCGACCCCTACCCCACCTTCCCTCCACTACAGATTTATACACTCTCGAAGTCATTCTGTTTTGTTCAGTGTTGTTTGGGAGATTTTCTCCGGTGGAACTGCTTGTGATCTCTGGGAGACTCTGATCTGCTTAAAGAGTCTATAAGGCTGTCGCAATGCGTGGCTGCTTCGATGAACTTTGGATCGTGAGCTCCTACAGCAACTCTCACCACTCAGCTCACTGGAAACCATGTATGAGGTCAGAAATGCAGGTAATGCTACCTATGCTGCCTTGCGCACCCTTGTACCTCCCAGTCGCACTAGAAGTGTTGCTTGATCCCATTAGTGATCTTCCAGTGACAAATTCAGTGCCTTCCTAAAGATAGATCTCAGAAGTGCATGTTCACTAAGTGTTGGGTTGTTGAAGATAGGTGCACACCCCAAGAAATAAGTTGGTCTTGGGAGAGTTAAACACCTTGTGAGATGATACAGGACGTTATGGGCATCCAGATAACTTATTCTCTCCTCCATCCTCCTCAAGTCGTTCACTTTGTCCTGTAGGACTGTGTTGATAACCTGACGACCCAGCGGTGCTCCCAAATGAATGTTCTTCGAACGGGTGGTAGTCGAGGCTTCTGGTACGATTTTTCGCACAGCTGTAATTATTTCCTGGTTTGTCGAGATAATTTCACACTTCGAAGGGTTGAGGATGAGTCCCAAAGCTTCTCCTTGAGATTTCACCGGTTGAAAGTCCTCTACAAGGGACTCCTCCGTTGCTGCAGGAGTGCCATCATCCAGGTACCTGATACTGAATTCTCTGTGCAATCTAGATGTGAGTTTTCTTACCGCTATGCAAAAGAGGAACGGAGCGAGTGAGTCTCCCTGCTGAACACTCTCTGATGAGATCTCATGCTTGTCGAATAAAAGAATTTAATTTTTGGTGTAGTCAGTTGAAATAAAGGGAAAAAGATTAGGAAACTGCTCTCGAATGGCTACCAAGACCACGTTTATTTTCACCAGGTTAAAAGCATTCCTGAAGTATAGTTTGACAAAGGCCTTGTCTTCTGGTAAGTACATGATGCAAGCTCTTCTGCAAAAGCTTCCTTGAAAGAGCCCAAAGCCAAGTTTGTTTGGCTGAAGCAAGTTGGTAGTTTCTTTGCGAATGTTTCTTTCTCACTGCTGCTTTGACAACGAGACGGCGAAGGGTGTTACCAACAGCGATGGATCTGACATCCCCATACTTCTTTTTCAAAGCACGAGGCTCCGAAAAAAAGGGTTTGGTTGAATCAAGAATCCGCCTCGCCAGATAGTTGTTGACGAAGGCTATTAATTCAGAAAGAAGAATCGCTGCAGCCGTGCCAAGTACTGGATTTACCATATTTTTATTGTGTTGTGGTCGTATTCCAGTGTAACTTCCAGCAGGTCCTGCTGGAAATCACACAATCGCTTTATAAACTTCTTATTCTAGCAAAAACAACCCTATTGATGGGATCACCAGCGAGGGTGTTGTTGGTGACACTTGTTTCCCTGGTTGGGTGCTTGTTTCTTAGTGCCTAAACTGTGGCCTCATCTCTGGCAGCAACTGTGTCATCACTTGTGATTATTCCAGGTTCAGGTAGATTTGCCAGGACGAGTCCTGGCCCGGGTTTTCTCCATGTGGTGACGCGGACTTACCTTCCAAAGGAGTGTCAGAGTTGGTACATGTACCGTTTACAGCCCTATGGCGGGGGCAGCCCTATGGCGGGGGCAGCCCCATGGATGGAATTATTCCCATTCCTCCCACTGTGTTGCCTTCTACAGTTCTTTTCTGCTAACCTGTGCACAAACTTTCTCGTTATCACTGGAACTTTTCCTGGGTCTTTCTCGGCAATTCGTGCGAGGATGGAGCAGAGGGATACAATAATATCTCCAAGGATAATTGCGCACTGCTGTGATGACTGATGTGTTTAGTGATTTGCCGCCTCTTGCAGGGACCGCCAGACTGATGTAGGCGTACAGAGACAGGTTGCGCCATGCCTTAAAAACGGTACCTCGGGTTGCTTAGTTGGATGAAGCTTCGTTTACCTGTTAGAGAAGAGGTCTGCGAACATCCCCCAGCCTGGTACCTATCCTCCTATCCTTGGATCAAGAGCCTGTCACTGGCGTCAAGGCACTTGATCGGCAGGCAGAATGTTATCACCAGGGAGGTTACCTGGAGGTTACCTGGAGGTTACCTGGAGGTTATTCCGGGGATCAACGCCCCCGCGGCCCGGTCCACGACCAGGCCTCCCGATGGATCAGGGCCTGATCAACTAGGCTGTTACTGCTGGCCGCACGCAGTCCGACGTACGAGCCACAGCCCGGCTGATCCGGCACTGACTTTAGGTATCTGTCCAGCTCTCTCTTGAAGGCAGCCAGGGGTTTATTGGCAATTCCCCTAATGCTTGATGGGAGGCTGTTGAACAGTTTTGGGCCCCGGACACTTATGGTGTTTTCCCTTAGTGTACCAATGGCGCCCCTACTTTTTATTGGGGGCATTTTGCATCGCCTGCCCAGTCTTTTACTTTCGTAGGGAGTGATTTCTGTGTGCAGATTTGGGACCATTCCTTCCAAGATTTTCCAAGTGTAGATTATGATATATCTCTCCCTCCTGCGTTCCAACGAGTACAAGTCAGGTGCTTCCAAGCGTTCCCAGTAGTTAAGGTGCTTGACAGAACTTATACGTGCAGTAAAGGATATCTGTACACTCTCTAGATCTGCGATTTCACCTGCTTTGTATGGAGATGTTAATGTACAGCAGTATTCCAGCCTAGAGAGAACAAGTGATTTGAAAAGGATCATCATGGGCTTGGCATGTCTCGTTTTGAAAGTTCTCATTATCCATCCTATCATTTTCTTTGCACGTGCGATCGTGGCACTGTTGTGATCCTTGAAAGTGAGATCCTCAGACATTACTACTCCCAGGTCCCTTACATTATTTTTCCGCTCTATTGTATGGCCGGAGTCAGTAGTATACTCTGTTCTAGTTATTATCTCCTCCAGTTTTCCATAACGGAGTAGTTGGAATTTGTCCTCATTGAACATCATATTGTTTACCGTTGCCCACTGGAAAGCTTTGTTTATATCTTCTTGGAGGTTAACTGCGTCCTCAGCAGATGACAGCCTCATGCAGATCCTAGTATCATCCGCAAAGGATGATACGGTGCTGTGGTGTATATCTCTGTTTATGTCTGATATGAGGATAAGGAATAAGATGGGGGCGAGTACTGTGCCTTGTGGAACAGAGCTCTTCACTATGGCAGCCTCCGATTTAACTCTGTTGACCACTACTCTTTGTGTTCGATTTGTTAGGAAGTTGAAGATCCATCTCCCCACTTTCCCAGTTATTCCTTTAGCACGTATTTTATGGGCTATTACGCCATGATCGCATTTGTCAAATGCTTTTGCAAAGTCTGTGTATATTACATCTGCATTCTGATTTTCTTCCAGTGCATCCAAGGCCATGTCATAGTGATCCAGTAGTTGTGAGAGGCAGGAGCGACCTGCCCTGAACCCATGTTGCCCTGGATTGTGCAGATTTTGGGAATCCAGGTGATTTGCAATCCTGCTTCTTAGCACTCTTTCAAAGATTTTTATGATGTGGGATGTCAGAGCTATTGGTCTATAGTTCTTAGCTAATGCTTTGCTGCCACCTTTATGGAGTGGGGCTATATCCGTTGTTTTAAGTGACTGTGGAATTTCACCCATGTCCAAGCTCCTCCTCCATAGTGTACTTAGGGCACGCGAGAGGGGTTTCTTGCAGTTCTTAATGAAAACAGAGTTCCACGAGTCTGGGCCCGGGGCTGAGTGCATAGGCATGTTGTCAATGGCTTTTTCGAAATCTATCGGAGTTAGGGTAATGTCGGAAATCTGGCATACATTTATGGAGTTTTGAGGCTCATTCATGAAGAAATCATTTGGGTCGTCGATCCTCAGACCGATTAGTGGTTCACTAAACACAGAGTCGTACTGGGATTTCAATATTTCACTCATTTCCTTGTTGTCGTCTGTGTAAGTCCCATCCTGTCTGAGTAAGGGCCCGATACTAGATGTGGTATTTGCCTTGTTTTTGGCATATGAAAAGAAATATTTTGAATTTCTTTCAATTTCACTAATAGCTTTAAGCTCCTCCTGCCTCTCCTGGTTCCTGTAAGAGTCATTTAGCTAAAGTTCGATAGTTTCCACTTCCCTGGTCAGCGCCTCCCTTCGTGTATCAGATATTCTAGCACTCCTGAGGAGCTCAGTGACTCTTCGTCGTCTTCTGTAGAGGGAGCGTCTTTTTCTCTCCAGTTTACTCCTGCTCTTCTTCTTTCTTAGGGGAATATGCCTAGAACATGCTTCGGCTACCATGCAGTTGATCCTTTCAAGGCACTGGTTTGGGTCCATGTCATTTAAGACATCTTCCCAACATGTTTCGTTTAGGACATGGTTTACCTGGTCCCAGTTGATGTTCTTGTTGTTGAAATTGTATTTTGTGAAGACACCTTCACAGGTATATGCATTCTGTTGTTCAGGACCCCTATGCATGTATGTCTGGACTTCGATTAGATTGTGATCGGAATTAGTTGTTTTTGATATTCTTATGTCTCTTATCAGGTCCTCATTATTTGTGAAGATAATGTCAAGTGTGTTTTCTAGTCTTGTTGGCTCCACTATCTGCTGGCTTAAGGTGTGTTTTTCGCAGAGACTTAGTAGCTCATGTGTGTGTGACCTTTCATCTGCGCTACCTCCGGGGATTGTTTCAGCTATAACATTATTTGCTACATTCTTCCATTTTGTATGCCTTAGGTTGAAATCACAAAGCAGTAAGATGTTTGGGGATGGAGCTGGAAGGTTTTCCAAACAGTAATCGATTTTCAATAGTTGTTCCTTGAACTGTTGGGAGGTTGCATCTGGTGGCTTGTATACAACCACAATGACTAGGTTTTGGTTCTCGATCTTTATTGATAGAACTTCAACTACCTCATTTGTGGTGTTCAGCAACTCCGTGCAGATAAGGGACTCTTTGACATACAGGCCAACCCCCCCTTGTTGCCTGTTTTTTCTGTCACATCTAAAAAGGTTGTAACCACTTATCCATATTTCACTGTCAAAGTGATCTTTTGTGTGAGTCTCTGTGAAGGCTGCAAACATTGCATTAGACTCCACTAGAAGTCCACTGATAAAAGGTATTTTGTTGTTGGTGGATGGCTTAAGGCCCTGTATATTAGCAAATATGAACGAGGTTGTATTCTGTGTTTGTTGGGGGGATTTTGTTATTGGCATCAGTAGTTGTAATAATTCTGGAGGGCCATGGGTGGCCACTGGCTGCGCCTCCAGTCCAACAAGGCTCCAAGGTGGTGGACTATTTTTGTTATTTCCTTCCATTTTCTTTTTTCGTTTCCTGCCACTAAAAAATCACCTGGAGTTGGGTTGTCGTAGCTACTATTGTTTGTCTTGTGGGGTCTGTGCCTCCTGGTCCCTTTTAGATGGTATGCAGGGCATTCGATGTTGTAACATTGCTTCTGGAGGACCGAGGAGTGGCACATTTTTGGGTGAAAGAAAGTACAGGAAGAAGAACGACACACTCCTTTAGACAGGAGGTCGCTACATTTTTTGGGATGGTCAAAGTAGCATGTCCCATTTTTTCCCCTGTTATTCCATGCTTACAGATGCCCTAAGCATAATATTTGCACAAATTCACCTTTGGTTGAGAATTGTTGGGAGGTGTGTTGTCAATTTCTGCAGGTTCTGGGACTGCACTATAATCCTCAGTATCCAAGGCAGGGCCACCCCGTCCTGGATTCCATCTACTTTCCCCAGTAGAGGAAGGAGGAGACTCCTCTACAACATCTGTACTGTGGGCCACGGTCTTGTGCAATGATGGTTGTATATTTACTGTTTTTGTGGTGGTTTGGGTAGTGTCCCTAGGAGAGTCTGGGCTGGCAGTAGGGCTGGGGGCTGGGTCTGGGTCAGCACTGGGGCTGGGGGGTGGGGCTGGGTCTGGGCCAGCACCAGCACTGAGGGTATTGGTGCTATGCCTGGGGGAGCTTGGGCCAGCACCATCACTGTGGGTATTAGTGCTAAGACTGGGGGATGGGTCTGGCTTAGCACCATGTGGGTGACTAGGTAGTTTCGAGTCATCTGTTGTGGTATGGACATTCTGCATTTTTTGATACACTATCTCTTGCTCCCATGTTTTATATATTTTTGGTAGACTATCCAAGAGGTCATCCTTGTTTTCTTGATTATTTTTATCATTTATTACTCTCCTTAGTACCTTTCTGATACCTGCCCAAAGTTCTACATCTTTATTGCACAACCAGAAGCATCTTGCTAGTTCAAGGTCATTTTTTGAGGCTGTATTTAGTCTAGTACAAGAGATATGGTGTTTGGAAGAGCATAGGTTGCATGTGATTCTGGAATTCCTTCCAAGGATTTTTTTACATGTCCCACAGATATGCTGTGCTGACATCCTGTCTGTATCCTACTACACTGTATGCCACGGAAGAAAACTGATTTCCACTTTACCTTTCTCTTGCTGGTGCCAGTAATATGCAAGATGTATTTATACGAACCAAGTTTGCAGTATGTGGGTGGTGGTGTAGGGTGGGTGTAAGGTGGGTGGTGGGTGTAGGGTGGGTGGTGGTGCAGGGTGGGTGGTGGTGCAGGGTGGGTGGTGGGTGTAGGGTGGGTGGTGGTGTAGGGTGGGTGGTGGGTGCAGGGTGGGTGGTGGTGTAGGGTGGGTGCAGGGACGATCACAGGTCACCAGGTCTGACCTGACAGGAATCCCAGGTCACCAAGTCTGGTCTGACGGGAATCACAGATCACCAAGTCTGACCTGACGGGAATCACAGGTTAGCATATCTAATCAGGTGGGAATCACAGGTCACCGGGTCTGATCTGACGGGGGTGGCAGGTCACCAGGTCTGACCTGACGGGGATGACAGGTCACCAGGTCTGATCTGATGGGGGGTCACAGGTCACTAGGTCTGACCTGATGGAGATCACAAATCACCGGGCCTTACCTGACGGGGGTCACAGGTCACCAAGTGTGATCTAACCGGTGGGATCACAGGTCACCAGGTCCTCGTCTCCTTGCTGCTGGTGACGCAGTGTTGAGCAGGTATTGTGTTCTCTACACTGGACCATGTCTGATTTTTAAAGCGTTGCGTCTAGCGCCGCACAATGTTGTTAATACCACTGTTGTTCCTGTTAATTTCTGCCTTCCTGCAGGAAGCTGTCGTCCGCCAGTAAGAGAAGATGTCCACCTTTGGCAGGAAGTCTAACACGTAGCTCTGAGTAGCGGCCAGTAACTCGCTAAGTGTGGGATTATTACCAGTGGCTTGTGGGGAGATATCAAGCCATCATCTAAAGAGATGAGTCAATATCTGTAATTAATGTTGGAGTGGCTCCGTGGCCCTGTTATTTCACCTCCCCGCGCCTGGGTTGACTCGCCTTCCCCCGGTAGCTCTCCCAGACAGTCAGCTTCTTCGCTGACAGTATATCTCAGTATTCTACTATCTTTTTCCCAACTTTATTTACGCTTTTAGAGGTTGTAAGGAAGATGATTTGGGCAGATAGAGGTGTGAGAATATAGTTTTGGGTGGTATGGGCGGGTGTGTGGGTGGTGGAGGTGTAGTGTGAGGCTGGTGAGGTAGGTGGTCGGCGGGACGCTCTGTGGTTTTGGCGTTTAGAGGAGTGAAGACCATGATCAGGTTACTGCCTGCACAGCCGACCCCGCCATGGCTGCTTACTTCCACCGATCAGTATTCCTTTATTTACACACCTGATCCACGCCCTCGAGGATTTGCTGAAGATTTTACTAAATGTAAGAAGAGGGTGGCGGCCGCGGGAGGCGAGAGGTAAACAAGGCTGGTCCTAGGCTCCCGTGGGAGACTGGACAAGCCAATTTTGAGGCCATATTGTGTCCCTGTCACCTGAGCCAACTCTGAGGTCCCAGGAAGCCTCGCCGTTTAACTGCGGCTTGGCTTACACGGCCGCAAGCCCGAGTCCACAGCTGCCGCGTGTAAGGTGATCTACTCGGGCGTCATACGAGGAGTTGCAACAGCCTAGCTAAGACATCAACTTGCATGACCTCCACCATCACCCTCCATGGGTGGTCAACACACCATTGCTCTCTCATGCACTCCTTCACAATCCTTCTGTTCATCTTACCACTTGCCACCTCCTTCCCTTTATCTCCTTCACTATCTTCCTCCTGTCTTACTCCACACCTCCCACCTGTCTTACTCCACACCTCCCTCCTGTCTTACTCCACACCTCCCTCCTGTCTTGCTCCACACCTCCCTCCTGTCTTACTCCACACCTCCCACCTGTCTTACTCCACACCTCCCACCTGTCTTACTCCACACCTCCCACCTGTCTTACTTCACGCCTCCCTCCTGTCTTACTCCACGCCTCCCTCCTGTCTTACTCCACACCTCCCTCCTGTCTTACTCCACACCTCCCACATGTCTTACTCCACAAATCCTACCTGTCTTACTCCACACCTCCCACCTGTCTTACTCTACGCCTCCCTCCTGTCTTACTCCACGCCTTCCACCTGTCTTACTCCACACATCCCACCTGTCTTACTCCACACCTCCCACCTGTCTTACTCCACACATCCCTTATATCATAGCGGAACACCAGAACTAACACTGTAATCCAGAGGACATATGTGAAGGATGCTTCCGGGAGTCAACGCCCCTGCGGCCCGGTCCCAAACCAGACCTTCTGGTGGATCAAGCAGACTGAAACTGTTGGCTGGGCGCACTCCAGCGTACAAACCACAGCACAGCTGATGAGGAACTGACTTGAGGAACTTATCTAGCTCTTGTTAAGGGATTTCAGGACATGTCTGTTTTGGTCGTGATCTTTGCTTGTTGAGGATCAATCACTTTAGTGCCTCGCGTCTGCACTCCTCCAGTGGTGAGGGCAGGCACTGGTGACACTTCTGGATCCAAAGAATTGTGGCCGCCCTGCAAGCTAGAAGAAAGATTGATGTATACATGGAGTGCGTATACCTGGAGGATGTATATCTGGAGTGTGTATACCTGGAGGATGTATACCTGGAGTGTGTATACCTGGAGGATGAACATTAAAATGGTATAAAATACCGACAGATTGTTAGGTAAGACACATATGCTACAGTTAGGTATCTTTATTTCGAAACGTTTCGCCTACACAGTAGGCTTCTTCAGTCGAGTACAGAAAAGTTGATAGAAGCAGAAGATACTTGAAGACGATGTAATCAGTCCATCACCCTTAAAGTTTTGAGGTGGTCAGTCCCTCAGTCTGGAGAAGAGCATTGTTCCGTTGTCTGAAACAATATGAAGTTGAAGTGTACTTCTATCAACTTTTCTGTACTCGACTGAAGAAGCCTACTGTGTAGGCGAAACGTTTCGAAATAAAGATACCTAACTGTTGCATATGTGTCTTACCTAACAATCTGTCGGTATTTTATACCATTTTAATGTTCATTCTGTCAGACACTGCAACACAAGGGTATCTTGGTACAGACCATCAACTTCGACAACCTCTACTAGTGAGAACGGCTGGGTTTGAGAAGGACCTGCCCTCCCAAATCAACCTACGTCTCACCTCCTGGCACTATATAAAGCCCCATTCTGTCACTTCAACTTCATATTGTTTCAGACAACGGAACAATGCTCTTCTCCAGACTGAGGGACTGACCACCTCAAAACTTTAAGGGTGATGGACTGATTACATCGTCTTCAAGTATCTTCTGCTTCTATCAACTTTTCTGTACTCGACTGAAGAAGCCTACTGTGTAGGCGAAACGTTTCGAAATAAAGATACCTAACTGTTGCTTATGTGTCTTACCTAATACCTGGAGGATGTATATCTGGAGTGTGTATGCCTGGAGTGTGCATACCTGGAGGATGCACACCTGGAGTGTGTATACCAATAGCTCTGACGTCCCACATCATAAAAATCTTTGAAAGAGTGCTGAGAAGCAGGATTGCAAATCACCTGGATTCCCAAAATCTGCACAATCCAGGGCAACATGGGATCAGGGCAGGTCGCTCCTGCCTCTCACAACTACTGGATCACTATGACATGGCCTTGGATGCACTGGAAGAAAATCAGAATGCAGATGTAATATACACAGACTTTGCAAAAGCATTTGACAAATGCGATCGTGGCGTAATAGCCCATAAAATACGTGCTAAAGGAATAACTGGGAAAGTGGGGAGATGGATCTTCAACTTCCTAAAAAATCGAACACAAAGAGTAGTGGTCAACAGAGTTAAATCGGAGGCTGCCATAGTGAAGAGCTCTGTTCCACAAGGGACAGTACTCGCCCACATCTTATTCCTCATCCTCATATCAGACATAGACAGAGATATACACCACAGCACCGTATCATCTTTTGCGGATGATACTAGGATCTGCATGAGGCTGTCATCTGCTGAGGACGCGGTTAACCTCCAAGAAGATATAAACAAAGTTTTCCAGTGGCAACGGTAAACAATATGATGTTCAATGAGGACAAATTCCAACTACTCCGTTATGGAAAACTGGAGGAGATAATAACTAGAACAGAGTATACTACAAACTCTGGCCATACAACAGAGCGGAAAAATAATGTGAATGACCTGGGAGTGGTAATGTCTGAGGATCTCACTTTCAAGGATTACAACAGTATGTAAAGTAAAAGGACACAAGTGCAACTAATGTGACATTTATTGTGGCAACGTTTCGCTCTCCAGGAGCTTTATCAAGCCATTACAAACAATACATGGACACAGAGGGTATATAAAGGCTCAGAGTGAGGTGAATACTAGTGAGGTACCATTCCGATGTTCACTAGTGGTAGTAGTAGTAGTAGTAGTGGTAGTGACAAAAGCAATTAATTCGTACATGAGTAAAAGGATATAAAAGCTATTACTTGGGTAACATAAAAATAGGTTGGACAAATATAAACTGGAATGAGGCAGGTTGTTTCAGTGTTCACTCTCTGTGCTTTGTGTAGTATAACAGGAGAGACTATGTGATGGCAGGGTTTACTGTTTTCAGGAGGATTCTTGCTAAGACTTCGGAGATGGTGAAGCTGCCGTTGTTTTGTTTAATTGTATTCGAAACAGCGATCAGTGCTGATTCAAGGCATTTGCGTGTGCGGAAATTAGTTTCTTTTATCACTAATTGGGCGTCTCTGAATTTCATAAGATGATTGGTGGAATTTCGGTGTTGTACACAGGCGTTGTTTAAGTTGTCGTTCCTACATGCGTATATGTGTTCATTGAGGCGGGTGTCGAGGTTTCTTGCTGTTTCACCTACGTAGATCTTGTCACAGCCTCCACAGGGTATAGTGTAAACTCCTGCATTGACTGGTTCGTGGTGCTTGGGTTTTGTCCTGGTTAGATCCTTTATTGAAGTGGTAGAAGCGATGGCGACTCTGGTGTTAGCTTGTGAAAGTACTTTTGAGACGTTTAGTGCAACCTGGCTGTTGGGAAGAATTATAACTTTGTTGGGAGCGGTGTTGATGCGTGGAGAATTGATGATCTGAAGAGCTCTTTTCTTGCAGTCTCTGATGAAAAAAGAAGGAAATTGTAACTCAGTGAATGTTTGGTGAATGTAAGTACATTCCTCGTCAAGAAACTCAGGACTACAAATTCGGTCTGCTCGTAGGAAAAACCCGATGATGATGCCTCTTTTGGTCTTGGTATCTTGACTGGAATAGAAGTGTGTGAGATCATTTTTATTGGTGGGTTTCCGATAAACTTGAAATCTTAGGTTGTTGTCTACTTTGTGAATGAGGACGTCGAGGAAAGGTAGCTTGTCATTGGACTCTTCTTCTAGTGTAAACTGAATCGCTGGTTCAACTGCGTTGAGCCTTGCCTGAAGATCCCGTACATCAAAACGTTTTGGAGTTATTACGAGGACATCGTCCACGTAACGTAACCAAGTGACGCTTGAAGGGATGATGTTGGCGAAGTGTTCGGACTCTAGGTGTTCCATGTATAAGTTGGCTAGGACGGCACTTATTGGGGACCCCATTCCCATGCCGTAGGTTTGTTTGTAGAGCTTGTTACTGAAGGAAAAACAGTTGAAGTTAACACAGAGTTCAATCAAGTCAACAAAATCTCCGGGAGGTAAAGGAAGATTAAGGTCCTGGTTGACTTTACGTCGTAGAACCTCTGGGGACCATCAGCCCCGCTCATCTTAAACACTCAGGCGACCTTCTCAACCGCATCCGTAACCTCTCCATCCGTAACAAGAAACTAAGCAGTTTGGATGTGACTTCCCTCTTCACAAAAGTACCTACCAAAAAAGCCATCGAGGTTCTACGACGTAAAGTCAACCAGGACCTTAATCTTCCTTTACCTCCCGGAGATTTTGTTGACTTGATTGAACTCTGTGTTAACTTCAACTGTTTTTCCTTCAATAACAAGCTCTACAAACAAACCTACGGCATGGGAATGGGGTCCCCAATAAGTGCCGTCCTAGCCAACTTATACATGGAACACCTAGAGTCCGAACACTTCGCCAACATCATCCCTTCAAGCGTCACTTGGTTACGTTACGTGGACGATGTCCTCGTAATAACTCCAAAACGTTTTGATGTACGGGATCTTCAGGCAAGGCTCAACGCAGTTGAACCAGCGATTCAGTTTACACTAGAAGAAGAGTCCAATGACAAGCTACCTTTCCTCGACGTCCTCATTCACAAAGTAGACAACAACCTAAGATTTCAAGTTTATCGGAAACCCACCAATAAAAATGATCTCACACACTTCTATTCCAGTCAAGATACCAAGACCAAAAGAGGCATCATCATCGGGTTTTTCCTAAGAGCATACCGAATTTGTAGTCCTGAGTTTCTTGACGAGGAATGTACTTACATTCACCAAACATTCACTGAGTTACAATTTCCTTCTTTTTTCATCAAAGACTGCAAGAAAAGAGCTCTTCAGATCATCAATTCTCCACGCATCAACACCGCTCCCAACAAAGTTATAATTCTTCCCAACAGCCAGGTTGCACTAAACGTCTCAAAAGTACTTTCACAAGCTAACACCAGAGTCGCCATCGCTTCTACCACTTCAATAAAGGATCTAACCAGGACAAAACCCAAGCACCACGAACCAGTCAATGCAGGAGTTTACACTATACCCTGTGGAGGCTGTGACAAGATCTACGTAGGTGAAACAGCAAGAAACCTCGACACCCGCCTCAATGAACACATATACGCATGTAGGAACGACAACTTAAACAACGCCTGTGTACAACACCGAAATTCCACCAATCATCTTATGAAATTCAGAGACGCCCAATTAGTGATAAAAGAAACTAATTTCCGCACACGCAAGTGCCTTGAATCAGCACTGATCGCTGTTTCGAATACAATTAAACAAAACAACGGCAGCTTCACCATCTCCGAAGTCTTAGCAAGAATCCTCCTGAAAACAGTAAACCCTGCCATCACATAGTCTCTCCTGTTATACTACACAAAGCACAGAGAGTGAACACTGAAACAACCTGCCTCATTCCAGTTTATATTTGTCCAACCTATTTTTATGTTACCCAAGTAATAGCTTTTATATCCTTTTACTCATGTACGAATTAATTGCTTTTGTCACTACCACTACTACTACTACTACTACCACTAGTGAACATCGGAATGGTACCTCACTAGTATTCACCTCACTCTGAGCCTTTATATACCCTCTGTGTCCATGTATTGTTTGTAATGGCTTGATAAAGCTCCTGGAGAGCGAAACGTTGCCACAATAAATGTCACATTAGTTGCACTTGTGTCCTTTTACTTTACATATTGTCGGTAATTCTACCAACTTTATTACGATTACAACAGTGCCAGATGGATAATGAGAACGTTCAAAACATGAGGTGCCAAGCCAATGATGATCCTTTTCAAATCACTTGTTCTCTCTAGGCTGGAATACTACTGTACATTAACATCTCCGTTCAAAGCAAGTGAAATTGCAGATCTAGAGAGTGTACAGAGAACCTTTACTGCATATATAAGTGCCATCAAACACCTCAACTACTGGAAACGCCTGGAAGCACTTGACTTGTACTCGTTGGAACGCAAGCCAGAGAGATATTTCATAATCTACACTTGGAAAATCCTAGAAAGGATGGTCCGGAATCTGCACACAGACATCACTCCCTACGAAAGTAAAAGACCGGGCAGGCGATGCAAAATACCCCCAGTATAAAGTAGGGGCGCCATTGGTACACTAAGAAAAAACACCATAAGTGTCCGGGGCCCAAGACTGTTCAACAGCCTCCCACCAGCATAAGGGGAATTACCAATAGGTCCCTGGCCGGGCTGTGGTTCGTACGCGGGACTACGTGCGGCCAGCAGCAACAGCCTGGTTGATCAGGCCTTGATCCACCGGGGGGCCTGGTCGTGGGCAGGGCTGCGGGGGCGATGACCCCGGAATACCCTCCAGGTAGACCTGAAGGGTGTATACCTGGAGTGTGTATATCTGGAGGATGTATACCTGGAATGTGTATCCCTGGAGTGTGTATACCTGGAGGGTGTATATCTGGAGGATGTATACCTGGAGTGTGTATACCTAGAGCTTGTATACCTGAAGGGTGTATACCTGGAGTGTGTATATCTGGAGGATGTATACCTGGAATGTGTATCCCTGGAGTGTGTATACCTGGAGGGTGTATATCTGGAGGATGTATACCTGGAGTGTGCATACCAGGAGTGTATATACCTAGAGCTTTTATACCTGGAGTGTGTACATCTGGAGGATGTATACCTGGAGTGTGCATACCTGGAGTGTGTATACCTGGAGTGTGTATACGTTGAGCTTGTATACCTGGAGGGTGTATACCTAGAGTGTTTATATCTGGAGGATGTATGCCTGGAATGTGTATACCTGGAGCATGCATACCTGGAGGATGTATATCTAGAGTGTGTATATTTGGAGGATTTATACCTGGAGTGTGTAAACCTGGAGGATGTATACCTGGAGGGTGTATACCAGGAAAGTGTATACCAGGAGTGTGTTTCTGGTGTCAACGGCCTCGAGGCCTGGTCCATGACCACGCCTCGTTGATGAGGGACATTTATCGGGAGGAGGGACATTTATCGGGAGGAGGGACATTTATCGGGAGGAGGGACATTTATCGGGAGGAGGGACATTTATCGGGAGGAGGGACATTTATCGGGAGGAGGGACATTTATCGGGAGGAGGGACATTTATCGGGAGGAGGGACATTTATCGGGAGGAGGGACATTTATCGGGATTTATCACTGACGGAAAAGTTTTGTTCAGTTTCCCAGGTCAGAAGACGAGTTTGATTTAAACCTCAAACTGCTCAAGGCTACAAACTGCTCAAGGCTACAAACTGCTCAAGGCTACAAACTGCTCAAGGCTACAAACTGCTCAAGGCTACAAACTGCTCAAGGCTACAAACTGCTCAAGGCTACAAACTGCTCAAGGCTACAAACTGCTCAAGGCTACAAACTGCTCAAGGCTACAAACTGCTCAAGGCTACAAACTGCTCAAGGGTACAAACTGCTCAAGGCTACAAACTGCTCAAGGGTACAAACTGCTCAAGGCTACAAACTGCTCAAGGCTACAAACTGCTCAAGGGTACAAACTGCTCAAGGCTACAAACTGATCTAGGGTACAAACTGCTCAAGGGTACAAACTGCTCAAGGGTACAAACTGCTCAAGGGTACAAACTGCTCAAGGGTACAAACTGCTCAAGGCTACAAACTGCTCAAGGCTACAAACTGCTCAAGGGTACAAACTGCTCAAGGCTACAAACTGCTCAAGGGTACAAACTGCTCAAGGCTACAAACTGATCTAGGGTACAAACTGCTCAAGGGTACAAACTGCTCAAGGGTACAAACTGCTCAAGGCTACAAACTGATCTAGGGTACAAACTGCTCAAGGGTACAAACTGCTCAAGGGTACAAACTGCTCAAGGGTACAAACTGCTCAAGGGTACAAACTGCTCAAGGCTACAAACTGCTCAAGGCTACAAACTGCTCAAGGCTACAAACTGCTCAAAGCTACAAACTGCTCAAGGCTACAAACTGCTCAAGGCTACAAACTGCTCAAGGGTACAAACTGCTCAAGGCTACAAACTGCTCAAGGGTACAAACTGCTCAAGGCTACAAACTGCTCAAGGCTACAAACTGCTCAAGGCTACAAACTGCTCAAGGGTACAAACTGCTCAAGGCTACAAACTGCTCAAAGCTACAAACTGCTCAAGGCTACAAACTGCTCAAGGCTACAAACTGCTCAAGGGTACAAACTGCTCAAGGCTACAAACTGCTCAAGGGTACAAACTGCTCAAGGCTACAAACTGCTCAAGGCTACAAACTGCTCAAGGCTACAAACTGCTCAAGGCTACAAACTGCTCAAGGCTACAAACTGCTCAAGGCTAGAAACTGCTCAAGTGTACAAACTGCTCAAGGCTACAAACTGCTCAAGGCTACAAACTGCTCAAGGCTACAAACTGATCTAGGGTACAAACTGCTCAAGGGTACAAACTGCTCAAGGGTACAAACTGCTCAAGGCTACAAACTGCTCAAAGCTACAAACTGCTCAAGGATACAAACTGCTCAAGGGTACAAACTGCTCAAGGGTACAAACTGCTCAAGGGTACAAACTGCTCAAGGCTACAAACTTCTCAAGGCTACAAACTGCTCAAGGCTACAAACTGCTCAAGGCTACAAACTGCTTAAGGCTACAAACTGCTCAAGGGTACAAAGTTCTCAAGGCTACAAACTGCTCAAGGCTACAAACTGCTCAAGGCTACAAACTGCTCAAGGCTACAAACTGCTCAAGGCTACAAACTGCTCAAGGCTACAAACTGCTCAAGGCTACAAACTGCTCAAGGCTACAAACTGCTCAAGGCTACAAACTTCTCAAGGCTACAAACTGCTCAAGGCTACAAACTGCTCAAGGCTACAAACTTCTCAAGGCTACAAACTGCTCAAGGCTACAAACTGCTCAAGGGTACAAACTGCTCAAGGTTACAAACTGCTCAAGGCTACAAACTTCTCAAGGCTACAAACTGCTCAAGGCTACAAACTGCTCAAGGGTACAAACTGCTCAAGGCTACAAACTGCTCAAGGCAACAAACTTCTCAAGGCTACAAACTGCTCAAGGCTACAAACTGCTCAAGGCTACAAACTGCTCAAGGGTACAAACTGCTCAAGGCTACAAACTGCTCAAGGCTACAAACTGCTCAAGGCTACAAACTGCTCAAGGCTACAAACTGCTCAAGGCTACAAACTGCTCAAGGCTACAAACTGCTCAAGGGTTCAAACTGCTCAAGGCTACAAACTGCTCAAGGCTACAAACTGCTCAAGGCTACAAACTGCTCAAGGCTACAAACTGCTCAAGACTACAAACTGCTCAAGGCTACAAACTGCTCAAGGCTACAAACTGCTCAAGGCTACAAACTGCTCAAGGGTACAAACTTCTCAAGGCTACAAACTGCTCAAGGCTACAAACTGCTCAAGCCTACAAACTGCTCAAGGCTAGAAACTGCTCAAGTGTATAAACTGCTCAAGGCTACAAACTGTTCAAGGCTACAAATTTCTCAAGGCTACAAACTGCTCAAGGCTACAAACTTCTCAAGGCTACAAACTGCTCAAGGCTACAAACTGCTCAAGGCTACAAACTGCTCAAGGCTACAAACTGCTCAAGGCTACAAACTGCTCAAGGCTACAAACTGCTCAAGGGTACAAACTGCTCAAGGGTACAAACTGCTCAAGGCTACAAACTTCTCAAGGCTACAAACTGCTCAAAGCTACAAACTGCTCAAGGCTACAAACTGCTCAAGGCTACAAACTGCTCAAGGCTACAAACTGCTCAAGGCTACAAAATGCTCAAGGCTACAAACTGCTCAAGGCTACAAACTGCTCAAGGCTACAAACTGCTCAAGGGTACAAACTGCTCAAGGGTACAAACTGCTCAAGGGTTCAAACTGCTCAAGGCTACAAACTGCTCAAGGCTACAAACTGCTCAAGGCTACAAACTGCTCAAGGCTACAAACTGATCTAGGGTACAAACTGCTCAAGGCTACAAACTGCTCAAGGCTACAAACTGCTCAAGGCTACAAACTGCTCAAGGCTACAAACTGCTGAAGGGTACAAACTGCTCAAGGCTACAAACTGCTCAAGGCTACAAACTGCTCAAGGCTACAAACTGCTCAAGGCTACAAACTGCTCAAGGCTACAAACTGCTCAAGGCTACAAACTTCTCAAGGCTACAAACTTCTCAAGGCTACAAACTTCTCAAGGCTATAAACTGCTCAAGGCTACAAACTGCTCAAGGCTACAAACTGCTCAAGGCTACAAACTGCTCAAGGGTACAAACTTCTCAAGGCTACAAACTGCTCAAGGCTACAAACTGCTCAAGGCTACAAACTGCTCAAGGCTACAAACTTCTCAAGGCTACAAACTTCTCAAGGCTACAAACTGCTCAAGGCTACAAACTCCTCAAGGGTACAAACTTCTCAAGGCTACAAACTGCTCAAGGCTACAAACTGCTCAAGGGTACAAACTTCTCAAGGCTACAAACTGTTCAAGAGTACAAACTGCTCAAGGCTACAAACTGCTCAAGGCTACAGACTGCTCAAGGCTACAAACTGCTCAATCCTACAAACTGCTCAAGGCTACAAACTGCTCAAGGCTACAAACTGCTCAAGGCTACAAACTGCTCAAGGCTACAAACTGTTCAAGGCTACAAACTGCTCAAGGCTACAAACTGCTCAAGGCTACAAACTGCTCAAGGCTACAAACTGCTCAAGGCTACAAACTGCTCAAGGCTACAAACTGCTCAAGGGTACAAACTTCTCAAGGCTACAAACTGCTCAAGGCTACAAACTGCTCAAGGCTACAAACTGCTCAAGGGTACAAACTGCTCAAGGGTACAAACTGCTCAAGGCTACAAACTGCTCAAGGCTACAAACTGCTGAAGGTTACAAACTGCTCAAGGCTACAAACTGCTCAATGCTACAAACTGCTCAAGGCTACAAACTGCTCAAGGCTACAAACTGCTCAAGGTTACAAACTGCTCAAGGCTACAAACTGCTCAAGGCTACAAACTGCTCAAGGCTACAAACTGCTCAAGGCTACAAACTGCTCAAGGCTACAAACTGCTCAAGGTTACAAACTGTTCAAGGCTACAAACTGCTCAAGGGTACAAACTGCTCAAGGTTACAAACTGCTCAAGGCTACAAACTGCTCAAGGTTACAAACTGCTCAAGGCTACAAACTGCTCAAGGCTACAAACTGCTCAAGGCTACAAACTGCTCAAGGTTACTAACTGCTCAAGGGTACAAACTGCTCAAGGCTACAAACTGCTCAAGGCTACAAACTGCTCAAGGCTACAAACTGCTCAAGGTTACAAACTGCTCAAGGCTACAAACTGCTCAAGTGTACAAACTGCTCAAGGCTACAAACTGCTCAAGGGTACAAACTGCTCAAGTGTACAAACTGCTCAAGGCTACAAACTGCTCAAGGCTACAAACTGCTCAAGGCTACAAACTGCTCAAGGCTACAAACTGTTCAAGGCTACAAACTGCTCAAGGCTACAAACTGCTCAAGGCTACAAACTGCTCAAGGCTACAAACTGCTCAAGGCTACAAACTGCTCAAGGCTACAAACTGCTCAAGGGTACAAACTTCTCAAGGCCACAAACTGCTCAAGGCTACAAACTGCTCAAGGCTACAAACTGCTCAAGGGTACAAACTGCTCAAGGGTACAAACTGCTCAAGGCTACAAACTGCTCAAGGCTACAAACTGCTGAAGGTTACAAACTGCTCAAGGCTACAAACTGCTCAATGCTACAAACTGCTCAAGGCTACAAACTGCTCAAGGCTACAAACTGCTCAAGGTTACAAACTGCTCAAGGCTACAAACTGCTCAAGGCTACAAACTGCTCAAGGCTACAAACTGCTCAAGGCTACAAACTGCTCAAGGCTACAAACTGCTCAAGGTTACAAACTGTTCAAGGCTACAAACTGCTCAAGGGTACAAACTGCTCAAGGTTACAAACTGCTCAAGGCTACAAACTGCTCAAGGTTACAAACTGCTCAAGGCTACAAACTGCTCAAGGCTACAAACTGCTCAAGGCTACAAACTGCTCAAGGTTACAAACTGCTCAAGGGTACAAACTGCTCAAGGCTACAAACTGCTCAAGGCTACAAACTGCTCAAGGCTACAAACTGCTCAAGGTTACAAACTGCTCAAGGCTACAAACTGCTCAAGGGTACAAACTGCTCAAGTGTTCAAACTGCTCAAGGCTACAAACTGCTCAAGGCTACAAACTGCTCAAGTGTACAAACTGCTCAAGGCTACAAACTGCTCAAGGGTACAAACTGCTCAAGTGTACAAACTGCTCAAGGCTACAAACTGCTCAAGGTTACAAACTGCTCAAGGCTACAAACTGCTCAAGGCTACAAACTGCTCAAGGCTATAAACTGCTCAAGGCTACAAACTGCTCAAGGTTACAAACTGCTCAAGGCTACAAACTGCTCAAGGCTACAAACTGCTCAAGGTTACAAACTGCTCAAGGCTACAAACTGCTCAAGGCTACAAACTGCTCAAGGGCAGAAAATAAACCTGCTCTCAGTGCCGGGGATTCTGAAAAAAATATCTACCCCAAGAATTCTCCTTGATTTTAGAAGTGTATACGAGAAGAATGAACAACCAGGCTGTGATGGATATGTGGAGTAGCTGGACTCCAGCAGCAACAACCTAGTTGAATGAATTTTATTGAAGCTAGCTGGCCCAGTGGCTAACGCGACGGCCTGGGGTTTTGAGACTGACCGCGGGTTCAAACCCCACCCGTGGTATGGTTTTTTTTTCTGGTTGAACATGCAAGCACCAGACAAACCTGGCCCATGGCCGGGCTCTGAAAGTAGTAAGACTCTCGAAACTCGTCGAAGGTACATCAGAGGTAAAAGAAAACTTAGTGTAGTACTTTTGGAGAAATAGAATCACATGACTTAAGAAATCGTAATGACACGATTGCAAATAAACCATACCCCCGGCCGGGATTGAACCCGCGGTCATAGAGTCTCAAAACTCCAGCCCGTCGCGCTAACCACTAGACCAGCTAGCCACAATAAGATTCATCCAACTAGGTATATTTCTACACCATAGGAAGGTTAGCACAGGCACCTCTGTGACCACAAATGCAAGTTTTTACAGACGAATCTCCAGCTAGCGTGGCCGTGACGAACTCTAGTTCAAGTCCCTTCACTGCCGTCAACATGACTTAAGAAATCGTAATGACACGATTGCAAATAAACCATACCCCCGGCCGGGATTGAACCCGCGGTCATAGAGTCTCAAAACTCCAGCCCGTCGCGCTAACCACTAGACCAGCTAGCCACAATAAGATTCATCCAACTAGGTATATTTCTACACCATAGGAAGGTTAGCACAGGCACCTCTGTGACCACAAATGCAAGTTTTTACAGACGAATCTCCAGCTAGCGTGGCCGTGACGAACTCTAGTTCAAGTCCCTTCACTGCCGTCAACATGACTTAAGAAATCGTAATGACACGATTGCAAATAAACCATACCCCCGGCCTGTGCTAACCTTCCTATGGTGTAGAAATATACCTAGTTGGATGACTGGTGCTGTAGTGTATGTCCTCTGCCACAGTGGTCGTAACCCTGGTGCTGTAGTGTATGTCCTCTGCCACAGTGGTCGGTGCTGTGGTGTATGTCCTCTGGTCGTGACCCTGGTGCTGTTGTGTATGTCCTCTGCCACAGTGGTAGTAACCCTGGTGCTGTAGTGTATGTCCTCTGCCACAGTGGTAGTAACCCTGGTGCTGTAGTGTATGTCCTCTG
The DNA here is from genome assembly GCF_038502225.1 of Cherax quadricarinatus. Taxonomy (NCBI): domain Eukaryota; kingdom Metazoa; phylum Arthropoda; class Malacostraca; order Decapoda; family Parastacidae; genus Cherax; species Cherax quadricarinatus. Next base: position 44,935,505 of record NC_091299.1, on the reverse strand, counting down.
CCACAGTGGTAGTAACCCTGGTGCTGTAGTGTATGTCCTCTGCCACAGTGGTAGTAACCCTGGTGCTGTAGTGTATGTCCTCTGCCACAGTGGTCGTAACCCTGGTGCTGTAGTGTATGTCCTCTGCCACAGTGGTAGTAACCCTGGTGCTGTAGTGTATGTCCTCTGCCACAGTGGTAGTAACCCTGGTGCTGTAGTGTATGTCCTCTGCCACAGTGGTAGTAACCCTGGTGCTGTAGTGTATGTCCTCTGCCACAGTGGTCGTAACCCTGGTGCTGTAGTGTATGTCCTCTGCCACAGTGGTCGTAACCCTGGTGCTGTAGTGTATGTCCTCTGCCACAGTGGTCGTAACCTTGGTGCTGTAGTGTATGTCCTCTGCCACAGTGGTCGTAACCCTGGTGCTGTAGTGTATGTCCTCTGCCACAGTGGTCGTAACCCTGGTGCTGTAGTGTATGTCCTCTGCCACAGTGGTCGTAACCCTGGTGCTGTAGTGTATGTCCTCTGCCACAGTGGTCGTAACCCTGGTGCTGTAGTGTATGTCCTCTGCCACAGTGGTAGTAACCCTGGTGCTGTAGTGTATGTCCTCTGCCACAGTGGTAGTAACCCTGGTGCTGTAGTGTATGTCCCCTGCCACAGTGGTAGTAACCCTGGTGCTGTAGTGTATGTCCTCTGCCACAGTGGTCGTAACCCTGGTGCTGTAGTGTATGTCCTCTGCCACAGTGGTAGTAACCCTGGTGCTGTAGTGTATGTCCTCTGCCACAGTGGTCGTAACCCTGGTGCTGTGTATGTGTATGTCCTGTCCCCTGCCACAGTGGTCGTAACCCTGGTGCTGTAGTGTATGTCCTCTGCCACAGTGGTAGTAACCCTGGTGCTGTAGTGTATGTCCTCTGCCACAGTGGTAGTAACCCTGGTGCTGTAGTGTATGTCCTCTGCCACAGTGGTAGTAACCCTGGTGCTGTAGTGTATGTCCTCTGCCACAGTGGTAGTAACCCTGGTGCTGTAGTGTATGTCCTCTGCCACAGTGGTAGTAACCCTGGTGCTGTAGTGTATGTCCTCTGCCACAGTGGTAGTAACCCTGGTGCTGTAGTGTATGTCCTCTGCCACAGTGGTAGTAACCCTGGTGCTGTAGTGTATGTCCCCTGCCACAGTGGTAGTAACCCTGGTGCTGTAGTGTATGTCCCCTGCCACAGTGGTAGTAACCCTGGTGCTGTAGTGTATGTCCCCTGCCACAGTGGTCGTAACCCTGGTGCTGTAGTGTATGTCCTCTGCCACAGTGGTAGTAACCCTGGTGCTGTAGTGTATGTCCTCTGCCACAGTGGTCGTAACCCTGGTGCTGTAGTGTATGTCCTCTGCCACAGTGGTAGTAACCCTGGTGCTGTAGTGTATGTCCACTGCCACAGTCGTCGTAACCCTGGTGCTGTAGTGTATGTCCTCTGCCACAGTGGTCGTAACCCTGGTGCTGTAGTGTATGTCCCCTGCCACAGTGGTCGTAACCCTGGTGCTGTTGTGTATGTCCCTGGTGGTCTAACCCTTGTGCTGTAGTGTATGTCCTCTGCCACAGTGGTCGTAACCCTGGTGCTGTAGTGTATGTCCTCTGCCACAGTGGTCGTAACCCTGGTGCTGTAGTGTATGTCCCCTGCCACAGTGGTCGTAACCCTGGTGCTGTAGTGTATGTCCTCTGCCACAGTGGTCGTAACCCTGGTGCTGTAGTGTATGTCCTCTGCCACAGTGGTCGTAACCCTGGTGCTGTAGTGTATGTCCTCTGCCACAGTGGTAGTAACCCTGGTGCTGTAGTGTATGTCCTCTGCCACAGTGGTCGTAACCCTGGTGCTGTAGTGTATGTCCTCTGCCACAGTGGTAGTAACCCTGGTGCTGTAGTGTATGTCCTCTGCCACAGTGGTAGTAACCCTGGTGCTGTAGTGTATGTCCTCTGCCACAGTGGTAGTAACCCTGGTGCTGTAGTGTATGTCCTCTGCCACAGTGGTAGTAACCCTGGTGCTGTAGTGTATGTCCTCTGCCACAGTGGTAGTAACCCTGGTGCTGTAGTGTATGTCCTCTGCCACAGTGGTAGTAACCCTGGTGCTGTAGTGTATGTCCTCTGCCACAGTGGTCGTAACCCTGGTGCTGTAGTGTATGTCCTCTGCCACAGTGGTCCCTGGTGCTGTAATGTCCCTGCCACAGTGCCCTGGTGCTGTAGTGTATGTCCTCTGCCACAGTGGTCGTAACCCTGGTGCTGTAGTGTATGTCCTCTGCCACAGTGGTCGTAACCCTGGTGCTGTAGTGTATGTCCTCTGCCACAGTGGTCGTAACCCTGGTGCTGTAGTGTATGTCCCCTGCCACAGTGGTCGTAACCCTGGTGCTGTAGTGTATGTCCTCTGCCACAGTGGTCGTAACCCTGGTGCTGTAGTGTATGTCCCCTGCCACAGTGGTCGTAACCCTGGTGCTGTAGTGTATGTCCTCTGCCACAGTGGTCGTAACCCTGGTGCTGTAGTGTATGTCCCCTGCCACAGTGGTCGTAACCCTGGTGCTG
>NC_091299.1:44877975-44930475 GCF_038502225.1 Cherax quadricarinatus | reverse complement strand
CTCCCCCCCATACAGACACACACACACACACCCACCCACCCACACACACATACAATCACAAACTCACACACACACACACACACACACACACACACACATACACACACACACACACACAAACACCCTCCCCCCCATACACACACACACACACCCACCCACCCACCCACCCACACACACACACACACACACACACACACACACACACACACACACACACACACACACTCACACACACACTCACACACACACACACACATCGTCTTCACATCTCTACAGCTCCTGCCTACTTTCTGTACTCGACTGAAGAAGTCTACTGTGTAGGCGAAACGTTTCGGAATAAAGTTGCCTAAATGTTGCCTATGTGTCTTACCTACCAACCTATCGGTACTGTATACCATTTGATATTCTCTCTCTTTTTTTTTTGTACACAGGGTTTGACAAGGTTAAGGATCACTAGTTTTATTGACAAGCTATTTACAGGTTAAGGATTCCTAACTTTATTGGCAAGCTAAGAGCTGTTACCTACATCAGCTCATTTGAAAGCATTTTTATTGTTATGAGACATACAAATAATGAACAGGATGAAGTTGGAGCCATCTGTGGGCCAGCATTTTCATTTGATCAACTGACTTTATCTCGATGACATCATTATGCTGTACGAATGTGTTCCATACTCGAGTCATCCTGGGTATATAAGATCTCAGATGGAGTGATGTTCTGGAGAAGGGTACAGCCAGAGTGAAGTTGCTGCTTTCTGCCCGTCTTGTGGCATAAAAGCTTGTTTCACGCTGTCCTCGAAATGACAGATCTATCCAGGATGGGTCCAGGCGAGAGATGAGACGTCTTGCTCTGTTCTCTACTCTGTCAAGCAGTCGCAGATGAGAGGGGGGGGGGGGGGCAGGCAAACCAAGAAAGTGGACATACTCAAGGTGTGAGCGTACTTGTGCCTCGTACAGAATCTTGCAACCCCTACTGTCAAGCAGATGCGAGATACGGCGAAGTGCTGTAAGCTTCCTGGCTGCCTTGTTTGCAAGATTTACAACATGGTTCTTCATGGTTAGTTTGGAGTCAAATTTCACCCTAAGGTTATCAACTCCTTCTCCAGGTGTGAACACCCTCCCATTCATCCTTACTACTGCACCAGCATTACCATCATGGTGCCTTGAGACGATCATCATTTGCGTTTTCTCAGGTGCAAATGTTACTTGCCATCTATTTCCCCAAGCTGATATAGCTCTCAGCTGGTGATTGATGTAGCTTAGAGCAGCTGGCATTTCTTCTCTTGGATAAGTGAATGTCAGTGTACAGTCGTCTGCATATGCATGTGATTCTGGGATGAGATGAAGAAGGTCGTTGAAGTAGACATTCCATAACAATGGACCCAGCACGCTTCCTTGTGGAACACTTGCCCCAATAGGATGTCTTGCTGATTCTGTTCCATTGAGAACTACACTTAGAGATCTACCATGAAGGTAATCACTGAGGAGACATAGCGTAGAGCCTGCAATTCCCAGTGCTTGAAGTTTTGCTAAGAGGCCCTGGTGCCACACCCGGTCGAAAGCGCCAGCAATGTCCAGTGCTACCACACAGCTGACTTTGGATTCATCCAGTGACTGGTGCCACTTAGTGTAGAGGTTTAACAACAGATCAGCAGCAGAGTAACCTTTCCTGAAGCCATATTGACGATCACAAAGTAGTGAGTGGTAGTCAAAAAACTCTGTCATTTGTCTTGAGATTATTGTCTCAAGGATCTTACCAGTGATTGACAGGAGTGACACTGGTCTGTAGTTGCTGATTTCTGCTCTGCTCTTCTTTTTGTGAACAGGGACTACATTCTCTCTCTCTCTCTCTCTCTCTCTCTCTCTCTCTCTCTCTCTCTCTCTCTCTCTCTCTCTCTCTCTCTCTCTCTCTCTCTCTCTCTCTCTCTCTCTCTCTCTTTCTCTGTGCTTTCCAGTTTACATTTACCTTGTTTTAGGTTACATTATTTTACTTTAAGTTTTCCTTCAGTTTAATTCAAGTTAGGTTAGGTTTTTGTTAGGATTGATTAGTTTTCTTAGGTTTAACTTACATTGATTTATTTTTTTATTAGTTTAACTTTTTTAGATTATGTTAAACTAGGTTAGGTTAGTTTAAGTTAGATTAGTTTTAGCTTAATTTAGGTTTCGTTAGATTATTTTTGTTTAGTTTAAATTAGATTAGTTCAAGCTAAGTCTGGTTAGCTTAAGTTAAGTTACTTTCGATTTGCCTAGGTTAGGTTAGGTAAGGTTAGATAACGTTAGGTAACGTTAGATTACGTAGGTTAGGTTAGATTAAGTTAAGCCAGGTTAGATTAGATTAGGCTAGGTTAAACATCAGTGTTGTATTAACGTGAGTAATGTTTGTGGCACACAGGCTGGCATCACCACAGCCTACCAGGAGAAGCCGTGTTTGGATCCCACTGACCCGCTGTGTCCGGATTCAGCACCCAACAAACACTCTAAACAGGTTTGTTTGCTTGTTAGTCAGTGTTGCTAGTGTATCAACCTTCTAACATTATCAGACGCTGTCATCATCAACTTGCTACCCTCCTCAACCTGCCACTCCCGTAGTTCACACAGTCAACTCTACGCACTAGTTGACAGTTAACTCTCTATAGAGCGATTTCTTTATTTTTTGTAACTGGAATTGAAAAAATAATCTAAAATTGAAGACTACGTGTTAGTCAATTTTCCATCAGCTTATTCAACTGCATTTGCAAAAAAAAAAAAATAATAATAACTTTATAGGTAAAAATTCTTTCAAAAGTTTTTCCCACATTCCATAATTTATGTTCATAATTCTTCATGAGTCATCGGGCGTAAATGTCAGTAGATTTAGAGGAAAGGGAAAATATCCCCACCATTTATGCCAAAAAAAGATGCTGGGTTCTTAGTCAGGAAAGCACCCTTTGGGGAGTGGCACCCTGTGGGGAGTGGCATTCTGTGGGGAGAGTGGCACCCTGTGGGGAGTGGCACCCTGTGGGGAGTGGCATTCTGTGGGGAGAGTGGCACCCTGTGGGGAGTGGCACCCTGTGGGGAGTGGCATTCTGTGGGGAGAGTGGCACCCTGTGGGGAGTGGCATTCTGTGGGGAGAGTGGCACCCTGTGGGGAGTGGCACCCTGTGGGGAGTGGCATTCTGTGGGGAGAGTGGCACCCTGTGGGGAGTGGCACCCTGTGGAAAGAGTGGAACCCTGTGGGGAGCGGCACCCTGTTGGGGACTGAAAGCCGTCCCCTAGGAACTAACCTTTTAAACTTCACCTACGAGTTAAATTGATCCATCATCAGAGACGGACTCCAGGCAGGTGAGTCCCCTCTCCCACTCGTCAGACAGGTGAGTCCCCTCTCCCACTCGTCAGACAGGTGAGTCCCCTCTCCCACTCGTCAGACAGGTGAGTCCCCTCTCCCACTCGTCAGACAGGTGAGTCCCCTCTCCCACTTGTCAGACAGGTGAGTCCCCTCTCCCACTTGTCAGACAGGTGAGTCCCCTCTCCCACTTGTCAGACAGGTGAGTCCCCTCTCCCGCTCGTCAGACAGGTGAGTCCCCTCTCCCACTCGTCAGACAGGTGAGTCTCCTCTCCCACTCGTCAGACAGGTGAGTCCCCTCTCCCACTCGTCAGACAGGTGAGTCCCCTCTCCCACTTGTCAGACAGATGAGTCCCCTCTCCCACTCGTCCGACAGGTGAGTCCCCTCTCCCACTTGTAAGACAGGTGAGTCCCCTCTCCTACTTGTCAGACAGGTGAGTCCCCTCTCCCACTCGTCAGACAGGTGAGTCCCCTCTCCTACTTGTCAGACAGGTGAGTCCCCTCTCCCACTCGTCAGACAGGTGAGTCCCCTCTCCCACTTGTCAGACAGGTGAGTCCCCTCTCCTACTTGTCAGACAGGTGAGTCCCCTCTCCCACTCGTCAGACAGGTGAGTCCCCTCTCCCACTTGTCAGACAGGTGAGTCCCCTCTCCCACTTGTCAGACAGATGAGCCCCCTCTCCCACTCGTCAGACAGGTGAGTCCCCTCTCCCACTTGTCAGACAGGTGAGTCCCCTCTCCCACTCGTCAGACAGGTGAGTCCCCTCTCCCACTTGTCAGACAGGTGATTCCCCTCTCCCACTTGTCAGACAGGTGAGTCCCCTCTCCCACTCGTCAGACAGATGAGCCCCCTCTCCCACTCGTCAGACAGGTGAGTCCCCTCTCCCACTCGTCAGACAGGTGAGTCCCCTCTCCCACTTGTCAGACAGGTGATTCCCCTCTCCCACTTGTCAGACAGGTGAGTCCCCTCTCCCACTTGTCAGACAGATGAGCCCCCTCTCCCACTCGTCAGACAGGTGAGTCCCCTCTCCCACTTGTCAGACAGGTGAGTCCCCTCTCCCACTCGTCAGACAGGTGAGTCCCCTCTCCCACTTGTCAGACAGGTGAGTCCCCTCTCCCACTTGTCAGACAGGTGAGTCCCCTCTCACACTTGTCAGACAGGTGAGTCCCCTCTCTCACTCGTCAGACAGGTTAATCCCCTCTCCCACTCGTCAGACAGGTGAGTCCCCTCTCCCACTCGTCAGACAGGTGAGTCCCCTCTCCCACTCGTCAGACAGGTGAGTCCCCTCTCCCACTTGTCAGACATGTGAGTCCCCTCTCCCACTTGTCAGACAGGTGAGTCCCCTCTCCCACTTGTCAGACAGGTGAGTCCCCTCTCCCGCTCGTCAGACAGGTGAGTCCCCTCTCCCACTCGTCAGACAGGTGGGTCTCCTCTCCCACTCGTCAGACAGGTGAGTCCCCTCTCCCACTCGTCAGACAGGTGAGTCCCCTCTCCCACTTGTCAGACAGATGAGTCCCCTCTCCCACTCGTCCGACAGGTGAGTCCCCTCTCCCACTTGTAAGACAGGTGAGTCCCCTCTCCTACTTGTCAGACAGGTGAGTCCCCTCTCCCACTCGTCAGACAGGTGAGTCCCCTCTCCTACTTGTCAGACAGGTGAGTCCCCTCTCCCACTCGTCAGACAGGTGAGTCCCCTCTCCCACTTGTCAGACAGGTGAGTCCCCTCTCCTACTTGTCAGACAGGTGAGTCCCCTCTCCCACTCGTCAGACAGGTGAGTCCCCTCTCCCACTTGTCAGACAGGTGAGTCCCCTCTCCCACTTGTCAGACAGATGAGCCCCCTCTCCCACTCGTCAGACAGGTGAGTCCCCTCTCCCACTTGTCAGACAGGTGAGTCCCCTCTCCCACTCGTCAGACAGGTGAGTCCCCTCTCCCACTTGTCAGACAGGTGATTCCCCTCTCCCACTTGTCAGACAGGTGAGTCCCCTCTCCCACTCGTCAGACAGATGAGCCCCCTCTCCCACTCGTCAGATAGGTGAGTCCCCTCTCCCACTCGTCAGACAGGTGAGTCCCCTCTCCCACTTGTCAGACAGGTGATTCCCCTCTCCCACTTGTCAGACAGGTGAGTCCCCTCTCCCACTTGTCAGACAGATGAGCCCCCTCTCCCACTCGTCAGACAGGTGAGTCCCCTCTCCCACTTGTCAGACAGGTGAGTCCCCTCTCCCACTCGTCAGACAGGTGAGTCCCCTCTCCCACTTGTCAGACAGGTGAGTCCCCTCTCCCACTTGTCAGACAGATGAGCCCCCTCTCCCACTCGTCAGACAGGTGAGTCCCCTCTCCCACTTGTCAGACAGGTGAGTCCCCTCTCCCACTCGTCAGACAGGTGAGTCCCCTCTCCCACTTGTCAGACAGGTGAGTCCCCTCTCTCACTCGTCAGACAGGTTAATCCCCTCTCCCACTCGTCAGACAGGTGAGTCCCCTCTCCCACTTGTCAGACAGGTGAGTCCCCTCTCCCACTTGTCAGACAGGTGAGTCCCCTCTCCCACTTGTCAGACAGGTGAGTCCCCTCTCACACTTGTCAGACAGGTGAGTCCCCTCTCCCACTCGTCAGACAGGTGAGTCCCCTCTCCCACTCGTCAGACAGGTGAGTCCCCTCTCCCACTTGTCAGACAGGTGAGTCCCCTCTCCCACTTGTCAGACAGGTGAGTCCCCTCTCCCACTTGTCAGACAGGTGAGTCCCCTCTCACACTTGTCAGACAGGTGAGTCCCCTCTCCCACTCGTCAGACAGGTGAGTCCCCTCTCCCACTCGTCAGACAGGTGAGTCCCCTCTCCCACTTGTCAGACAGGTGAGTCCCCTCTCCCACTTGTCAGACAGGTGAGTCCCCTCTCCCACTCGTCAGACAGGTGAGTCCCCTCTCCCACTCGTCAGACAGGTGAGTCCCCTCTCCCACTTGTCAGACAGGTGAGTCCCCTCTCCCACTTGTCAGACAGGTGAGTCCCCTCTCCCACTTGTCAGACAGGTGAGTCCCCTCTCCCACTCGTCAGACAGGTGAGTCCCCTCTCCCACTTGTCAGACAGGTGAGTCCCCTCTCCCACTTGTCAGACAGGTGAGTCCCCTCTCCCACTCGTCAGACAGGTGAGTCCCCTCTCCCACTTGTGAGACAGGTGAGTCCCCTCTCCCACTCGTTACTAACTCAAAATATTCATCAAAATCTGTTATAACTATTCATTGTCAAGTCTCACTTGGGGAGAGAAAAGGAGAGGAGAAGAGAACCATTGAAAGAGCAAGATGGTTTGTGTTGCAGCCGCCGGACGTCGGGGCGGAGTTGACTGGAGGTTGTTACGGCTTCGCTGGCAACTATATGCACTGGCCGGAGGACCTAGTTGTCGGCGCCACCACCACCAACAAGACAGGTCACATTGTCAGGTAGGTCCTGCTGAGGGTGGGTGCTGATGGTGGGTGGTGGTGAGGGTGGGTGCTGAGAGTGGGCGCTAAGGGTGGGGGTGGTGAGAGAGGGTGTTGAGAGTGGGTGGTGGTGAGAGTGGGTGCTGAGGGTGGGTGGTGGTGGTGGGAGTGGGTGCAAAGGGTGAGTGGTGGTGAGAGTGGGTGTTGAGAGTGGGTGGTTGTGAGGGTGGGTGCTGAGGGTGGGTGGTGGTGAGAGTGGGTGTTGAGAGTGGGTGGTGGTGAGAGTGGGTGGTGGTGAGGGTGGTGTGTGTGTGTGTGTACAAGGCTGGCCACCACAACAGCCGTGGCGCTGCAGTTCACACTTGGGGCATTCGTAACACATTCGTAACTCACATTCGTGGGTTATGAATCAGTTTGTGGGACATAAATCGTGACGATTCGTGACTCACAAATCGGAGATTGATCTTGAGATGCTTGTTGATTCCGCAGCCGTCATTTATTAAGGATGAATGTCCCTGAAAATACAGAACAAATGCCCCTGAATACAGAACAAATGGCCCTGAATACAGAACAAATGCCCCTGAATACAGAACAAGTGGCCCTGAATACAGAACAAATGCCCCTGAATACAGAACAAATGCCCCAGAATACAGAACAAATGCCCCTGAATACAGAACAAATGCCCCTGAATACAGAACAAATGCCCCTGAATACAGAACAAATGCCCCTGAATACAGAACAACTGCCCCTGAATACAGAACAAATGCCCCAGAATACAGAACAAATGCCCCTGAATACAGAACAAGTGGCCCTGAATACAGAGCAAATGGCCCTGAATACAGAACAAATGCCCCTGAATACAGAACAAATGCCCCTGAATACAGAACAAATGCCCCTGAACACAGAACAAATGCCCCTGAATAAAGAACAAATGGCCCTGAATACAGAACAAATGGCCCTGAATACAGAGCAAATGGCCCTGAATACAGAACAAATGCCCCTGAATACAGAACAAATGCCCCTGAACACAGAACAAATGCCCCTGAATACAGAACAAATGGCCCTGAATACAGAAATGGCCCTGAATACAGCAAATGACCCTGAATACAGAACAAATGGCCCTGAATACAGAACAAATGCCCCTGAATACAGAACAAGTGGCCCTGAATACAGAGCAAATGGCCCTGAATACACAACAAATGTCCCTCAATACAGAACAAATGGCCCTGAATACAGAACAAATGGCCCTGAATACAGAACAAATGGCCCTGAATACAGAACAAATGGCCCTGAATACAGAACAAATGGCCCTGAATACAGAACAAATGGCCCTGAATACAGAACAAATGGCCCTGAATACAGAGCAAATGGCCCTGAATACAGAACAAATGCCCCTGAATACAGAACAAATGCCCCTGAACACAGAACAAATGCCCCTGAATACAGAACAAATGGCCCTGAATACAGAACAAATGGCCCTGAATACAGAGCAAATGGCCCTGAATACAGAACAAATGCCCATGAATACAGAACAAATGCCCCTGAACACAGAACAAATGCCCCTGAATACAGAACAAATGGCCCTGAATACAGAACAAATGGCCCTGAATACAGAGCAAATGGCCCTGAATACAGAACAAATGGCCCTGAATACAGAACAAATGCCCCTGAATACAGAACAAGTGGCCCTGAATACAGATCAAATGGCCCTGAATACAGAACAAATGGCCCTGAATACAGAACAAATGGCCCTGAATACAGAACAAATGGCCCTGAATACAGAACAAATGGCCCTGAATACAGAACAAATGGCCCTGAATACAGAACAAATGGCCCTGAATACAGAACAAATAGCCCAGAATACAGAGCAAATGGCCCTGAATACAGATTAAATGGCCCTGAATACAGAGCAAATGGCCCTGAATACAGAACAAATGGCCCTGAATACAGAACAAATGGCCCTGAATACAGAACAAATGGCCCTGAATACAGAACAAATGGCCCTGAATACAGAACAAATGGCCCTGAATACAGAACAAATGGCCCTGAATACAGAACAAATGGCCCTGAATACAGAGCAAATGGCCCTGAATACAGAACAAATGGCCCTGAATACAGAACAAATGGCCCTGAATACAGAACAAATGGCCCTGAATACAGAACAAATGGCCCTGAATACAGAACAAATGGCCCTGAATACAGAGCAAATGGCCCTGAATACAGAACAAATGGCCCTGAATACAGAACAAATGGCCCTGAATACAGAACAAATGGCCCTGAATACAGAGCAAATGGCCCTGAATACAGAACAAATGGCCCTGCACTTGGATTATTATTATAATCAAGGGGAAGCGCTAAACCCGGAGGATTATACAGCGCCTGGGGGGGGGGATGTGGAAGGCTTACAGGCTTAATTCGGGGAACTGGAGCACAGATCCAATTTCCTAAATCAAGAGCCCCTCACCAACATCAAGGAACCTTCCTTGAGGGGTCCTGCACTTGGAGAACCTAACGTACACTCTCAGTGACCAGTAATAATTATACTTTTTATAGCTACAATGTATATTACAAATATATTAATTGCTATATAATACAAGTCACTACATTCCTAATACAGTTTTATCCTTTGGGTTGTAAGTTACGTTGATGATCAGTTGATGTTCACGTAGTTATGCATACGAGATTTGATAGATTCTTTGAAGAACTGTACGTTGATGTACGTGTGTTATGGTTACACAGGGCTGAGGCACTGCAGAGTATGGTGCAGCTGATGGGAGCCAAGAACATGTACGAGTACTGGCTGGACCACTACCGGCTGCACCACGTCGACTGGTCGCAGGAGAAGGCTGAGCTCATCCTGCGCGAGTGGCAGAATAAGTTTACGCAGGTAGGTCAGCAAGGCCTGAGCCTGCCTCACTCTTGTCCGCAGGCCCGCCACCACCTGTCACTCTTGGAGGGCTGCATGTGTCCTGCTTCTGCTTGTGGGTGGACCCGTTCCGCTGGTAGGAAGACCCGTTCTCCTGGTAGGTAGATCCTTCTGCTGGCAGGTAGATCCGTCTACTGGTAGGTAGATCCTTCTTCTGGTAAGTAGATCCTTCAGTTTCTTCTGCTAGTAGGTAGATCTTTCTGCTGTTGCTGCTGGTATCTAGACCCTTCTGCTGGTATGTAGACCCTTCTGCTGGTATGTAGACCCTTCTGCTGGTATGTAGACCCTTCTGCTGGTATGTAGACCCTTCTGCCAGTATGTAGACCCTTCTGCCAGTATGTAGACCCTTCTGCCAGTATGTAGACCCTTCTGCTTGTATGTAGACCCTTCTGCTGGTATGTAGACCCTTCTGCCAGTATGTAGACCCTTCTGCTGGTATGTAGACACTTCTGCTGGTATGTAGACCCTTCTGCCAGTATGTAGACCCTTCTGCTGGTATGTAGACCCTTCTGCTAGTATGTAGACCCTTCTGCTAGTATGTAGACCCTTCTGTCAGTATGTAGACCCTTCTGCCAGTATGTAGACCCTTCTGCTGGTATGTAGACCCTTCTGCTAGTATGTAGACCCTTCTGCTAGTATGTAGACCCTTCTGTCAGTATGTAGACCCTTCTGCTGGTATGTAGACCCTTCTGCTAGTATGTAGACCCTTCTGCTGGTATGTAGACCCTTCTGCTAGTATGTAGACCCTTCTGCTAGTATGTAGACCCTTCTGCTGGTATGTAGACCCTTCTGCTAGTATGTAGACCCTTCTGCTGGTATGTAGACCCTTCTGCTGGTATGTAGACCCTTCTGCTAGTATGTAGACCCTTCTGCTGGTATGTAGACCCTTCTGCTAGTATGTAGACCCTTCTGCTAGTATGTAGACCCTTCTGCTGGTATGTAGACCCTTCTGCTAGTATGTAGACCCTTCTGCTGGTATGTAGACCCTTCTGCTGGTATGTAGACCCTTCTGCCAGTATGTAGACCCTTCTGCTGGTATGTAGACCCTTCTGCCAGTATGTAGACCCTTCTGCTGGTATGTAGACCCTTCTGCTGGTATGTAGACCCTTCTGCTAGTATGTAGACCCTTCTGCTGGTATGTAGACCCTTCTGCTGGTATGTAGACCCTTCTGCCAGTATGTAGACCCTTCTGCTGGTATGTAGACCCTTCTGCCAGTATGTAGACCCTTCTGCTAGTATGTAGACCCTTCTGCTGGTATGTAGACCCTTCTGCTAGTATGTAGACCCTACTGCTGGTATGTAGACGCTTCTGCCAGTATGTAGACCCTTCTGCTAGTATGTAGACCCTTCTGCTGGTATGTAGACCCTTCTGCTGGTATGTAGACCCTTCTGCTGGTATGTAGACCCTTCTGCTAGTATGTAGACCCTTCTACTGGTATGTAGACCCTTCTGCTAGTATGTAGACCCTTCTGCTAGTATGTAGACCCTTCTGCTAGTATGTAGACCCTTCTGCTAGTATGTAGACCCTTCTGCTAGTATGTAGACCCTTCTGCTGGTATGTAGACCCTTCTGCTAGTATGTAGACCCTTCTGCTAGTATGTAGACCCTTCTGCTAGTATGTAGACCCTTCTGTTGGTATGTAGACCCTTCTGCTAGTATGTAGACCCTTCTGCTAGTATGTAGACCCTTCTGCTGGTATGTAGACCCTTCTGCTAGTATGTAGACCCTTCTGCTAGTATGTAGACCCTTCTGCTAGTATGTAGACCCTTCTGCTAGTATGTAGACCCTTCTGCTAGTATGTAGACCCTTCTGCTGGTATGTAGACCCTTCTGCTAGTATGTAGACCCTTCTGCTAGTATGTAGACCCTTCTGCTAGTATGTAGACCCTTCTGCTAGTATGTAGACCATTCTGCTAGTATGTAGACCCTTCTGCTGGTATGTAGACCCTTCTGCTAGTATGTAGACCCTTCTGCTAGTATGTAGACCCTTCTGCTAGTATGTAGACCCTTCTGCTGGTATGTAGACCCTTCTGCTAGTATGTAGACCATTCTGCTAGTATGTAGACCATTCTGCTGGTATGTAGACCCTTCTGCTAGTATGTAGACCCTTCTGCTAGTATGTAGACCCTTCTTCTAGTATGTAGACCCTTCTGCTGGTATGTAGACCCTTCTGCTAGTATGTAGACCCTTCTGCTGGTATGTAGACCCTTCTGCTAGTATGTAAACCCTTCTGCTAGTATGTAGAACCTTCTGCTAGTATGTAGACCCTTCTGCTAGTATGTAGACCCTTCTGCTAGTATGTAGACCCTTCTGCTGGTACGTAGACCCTTCTGCTAGTATGTAGACCCTTCTGCTAGTATGTAGACCCTTCTGCTAGTATGTAGACCCTTCTGCTAGTATGTAGACCCTTCTGCTAGTATGTAGACCCTTCTGCTGGTATGTAGACCCTTCTGCTAGTATGTAGACCCTTCTGCTAGTATGTAGACCCTTCTGCTAGTATGTAGACCCTTCTGCTTGTATGTAGACCCTTCTGCTAGTATGTAGACCCTTCTGCTGGTATGTAGACCCTTCTGCTAGTATGTAGACCCTTCTGCTGGTATGTAGACCCTTCTGCTGGTATGTAGACCCTTCTGCTAGTATGTAGACCCTTCTGCTAGTATGTAGACCCTTCTGCTAGTATGTAGACCCTTCTGCTGGTATGTAGACCCTTCTGCTGGTATGTAGACCCTTCTGCTAGTATGTAGACCCTTCTGCTGGTTTGTAGACCCTTCTGCTGGTATGTAGACCCTTCTGCTGGTAGGTAGATCTTTCTGCTGCTTCTGCTGGTAGGTAGATCTTCCTGCTGCTTCTGCTGGTAGGTAAGTAAAGACTACCGGACAGTACCAGTCATCCCGTGAGAGAACTTACCACCACAGAAGCAACACGTATCAGTCTACTTGGACACGTCACTGGTAAACACAGACATATTACTGACAACAAATACAGAATATTACACAGATCCTGCAACTTCAGTGAGAAACAGAAGGTAAAGTCGTCTCGTGTGTTTTTTTTCCTGACGTGGATTAAAATAAGAGATGAAGTCATACATTGGAAGATAAATTGCTCTTGGAAGATTTACATAACAATTATTTAAATAAGCATGGAGAGAAATACTGTGATTTATTCTAGAGTGAGTTTGGTTTTGAGTTATTGTACATGAGTTGGGAGGGAGGGAGTCGTGGTGGCAGAGTTTTTAACATCTTGCCAGAAGCTATCAGAAACGAGTATTTCGAAAGCCTTCAAGACGACAGCCGACAAGTACCTCCGCCAAGTGCTGTATAAGCCTAACATTGAGGTATACGTGGGCCAGAGGGCCGCTAGCAGCAGAAGCCTGGTTGACCAGGTCAGTACCAGACAAGCCTGGCCCAGGGCCGGGCTCCGGGAGTGAAAAAAAAAAACACTGTCGAATTCATCCAAGGTTAACCATAGGAACATAAGACTGGAGAAACTCTGTAGCAGGCCTGTTGGCCCATACTAGGCACGTCACTTTCGAACCCAAACCCACCTAACAGAATTATTTGCCCAACCCATTTTCGAAGCTACACTACGAATAAACTTTGATAAATATATTAACTCATGTGCAAGTCCCACTCAAATTCAACCCCTCTCACTTATGTATTTATCTAATCTAAATTTGAAGCTACCCAAAGTTTTGGCTTCAATAACCCTATTCATCGACTTCCCTATTTCCAAACCAGTATTTTCCTATATCCTTTCTAATTCTAAACTTATCCACTCTGAATGTTTTCTAACGAATTAATATCCATTCTGTCATATGGAGACCAGAACTGAGCTGCATAATCAAAGAGAGACCTTACTAATGATGTGTAGAGCTGTAGTATAACCTCTGGACTCCTGTTGCTTATACTTCTTGATATCAATCCCAGTAATCTGTTTGCCTTATTACGTACGTTTAGACGCTGGTTTCTTGGTTTCAAGTTCTTGGTTATCATAAGTCTTAGTCCTGTCGCATTCTGCTAAACAGCGGATTCCGCCTCATAGCCTTGTCTTGAGTCATTAATGTTGCAAGGGTCACATTGACATTCCTGCTGCAAGGGTCACATTGACATTCCTGCTGCAAGGGTCACATGGACATTCCTGCTGCAAGGGTCACATTGATATTCCTGCTGCAAGGGTCACATTGACATTCCTGCTGCAAGGGTCACATTGACATTCCTGCTGCAAGGGTCACATGGACATTCCTGCTGTAAGGGTCACATGGACATTCCTGCTGCAAGGGTCACATTGACATTCCTGCTGCAAGGGTCACATGGACATTCCTGCTGCAAGGGTCACATTGACATTCCTGCTGCAAGGGTCACATTGACATTCCTGCTGCAAGGGTCACATGGACATTCCTGCTGCAAGGGTCACATGGACATTCCTGCTGCAAGGGTCACATGGACATTCCTGCTGCAAGGGTCACATTGACTGGACGTATTCTGTCACCTCTTTCCTCCTGTCAGTAGATTAAATATTTTGTTCCTCATCAACCTCCACTCATCAACTTTCCTCCCATCGGCCTCATGAAAACCATTCATCATCAGTGACTTTCTTCTTTCCTCCTCCCATTATTTTGTTCCATATTGTCTTGTCTGTTAAAGTTTCTCTCACTGATAACATTGGGATGTGGATGTTCTAGGATATTGTAAACTGGCTCTTTCTAAAACCTTGTTACTCTTGCTGTAACTTTCATAGTTTATATGAATTTTCTAAATGTGACTTTAAACAGTCATTATTCCTACTCAAGAGCAATTTCAAGCGACTGGGACACACCCTCTCACAGGTCTAGAACCACACTGTTTCACATGTCAACTCCTCACTTTCCTTGTGAAGGAGGTAGTGCTCTCTGATTGGTTACTTGAGGATGATAGAGTTCCTCTCGTGGCTTGACACTACTTGATCACACAGATCCTGCACCATGATTGGCCTCGGGAAATTTGCGCAGTCAGTCCATAACAAGTGCATTATTATGTACACGAATGTTACATCAGCAGTTCCTTTCTCATCCCATTATCTCTTGTATTTACCGGTCCCCTCAGAGCATGTACACAAAGGTAGGTGCGTGTGTGTGTACTCACCTAGTTGTACTCACCTAGTTGTGGTTGCAGGGGTCGATCCCTAGCTCCTGGCCCCGCCTCTTCACTAGTCGCTACTAGGTCACTCTCCCTGAACCGTGTGTGTGTGTGTGTGTGTGTGTGTGTGTGTGTGTGTGTGTGTGTGTGTGTGTGTGTGTGTGTGTGTGTGTGTGTGTGTGTGTGGCGTGGGCACTTCTCCCGGATCACCACATTAGCGTCGTAATCACCACAAACATGCCGCCATCACGGTCTCCTTCCATCCCTCTCCACACTCCTTCCCACTCACCCACTCCCTCCCACTCACCAACTCCCTCCCATTCACTGACTACCCGTCTCACTCTCCTCAACAAGGCTGAGACTGAAAAGAGCCGCGTACTGCCCGAACTAAAAAAGAAAACAGCCGATGCAGGTCGGTTCTCCCTCACCCGAACGAGGCAGAGAATCCGACTTACCTCCCTTTTATAATTTCGTAAATTATCGCCAGGACTCCACGAATTAATCTCTCTAGACACTTTAATTCACTACCTAAGGAAAACTTAAATAGAAAAAATTATTTCACATTATCGAAGAATGCGCAGAGTTCCCTTTTTAGTGAGACTCTTAATGCATATTAGCAAGAGTTTAGCCACCCCAGTGTGGCCAGTGATTATCTTGTCGCTGAGAAAAATGAAAGTTAGGCTCATCGCCTCTCCCTGGGTGACTCTTGAGGAACTTGAGTCTTCCATTATCTTAACATCCACAAACTTTGTGTTTCCTTCATGCTGGCCTCCAGAAACTTTGCGTTTCCATCATGTTGGCCTCCAGAAACTTGTGTTTCTTTCATGTTGGCCTCCAGAAACTGTGTTTCCATCTTGCTGGCCTCCAGAATCTTTGTGTTTCCTTCATGTTAGCCTCCAGAAACTTTGTGTTTCCTTCATGTTGGCTATTACAATCCAGGAATCCAAAGGTTTGTTATCCTGGGTGTAAAGGGAGCAAAATAAACACAGCAGAAAAACTTTTGACTTACATTATCCTTCACCAGGTAAGAACTGAAGTATGTACACTGTATATACTATGTACAACAATAGGTATTAGTGCACTCCACGGTAAGCAAGGCAGAATTGAAGCCACTAGAGAGCAGGCCGTGCTTCAACCAGCTCTAGAATGGGAATGACAAGGGCAGACAGACGGGTGGTACCCACAACACCACAACCATCTTCTCATTGGCTTGAACCTGGGTACTGATCGAACGACGGGGCCCCCATCATCTGATCCTCAGTACTGGTTCGCTGGTTGGGGGAGATAGCCTTTTAGTGAGGGTGTGTACATGCGCCGAATAAAGGTTACGTACGCTGGTTCGCTGGTTGGAGTTGGGGGAGGCCACATTGGCCTCCAGAAACTTTGTGTTTCCTTCATGTTGGCCTCCACAAACTTGTGTTTCCTTTCACACTGGTCCGGAACTTGTGTTGGTCTCGAGAATCGTGGGTAATCATCATGCTGGCCTCGAGTTTATCATCATGCTAGCCTCGAGAACCATGGGTTATCATCATGTTGGTCTCAAGAACCATGGGATATCATCAAACTGAAGGCTAACATATAGAACCCAGTAGTAAACAGTGAAGTTGGAGGTTGCCACAGTAAAAGATTTTGTTGCTCTAGGCGCAGTGCTCGCCCCACTTTTGTTTCTCATTCATATATCCGACAATGGCGAGAACCTAAATCATAGCACAGTAACATTCTGTACTGATGACACCAGAATACTGAGAGTGGCATTCGTTGAAGACTCAGTAAATCTTTAGGTGGATATAAATCAAGTCTTCGAGTGGACCTCAAACAACAATATAATGTTTAATGAGGACAAATTTCCGTTGCTCCGGTATGGAAGAATGGAGGAAATAATAACGGAGTACAGGACACTTCAGAGAAAGTTCTACGTGCGAGACTTGGGAGTAATGATGCTGGAAGATCTCGCATTCAAGAATCACAACAATGTTGCCATTGCTACCACAAGGAAAATAATAGTCTGGATAACTAGAACCTTCAAGACTAGAGACGCTGAACCAGTAATGATTCTTTTTAAGTCATTTGTTGTCTCCAGGCTGGAATACTGGTGTGTACTGACGACCACCTTCCAGGCAGGAGAGTCTTCTGGCCTGGAAGACATACGCAGAACTTCCACTGCTCACGGACTCTCACTCAAATCATTGTTAATAACAAATTAAGATTGTTTATATAGACATTACACAGAAAGTGTAAGTTCGTGTTATTCATCATAATGATGTATAACTTCTTTATATATAGGAAACTATGCAGTCCTGATTATGTTGAAGTGAATGCGGCAACCCAACAGCCTGGTTGATCAAGACTTCAGTCAGGAAGCCTAGGCTGAGAGATTCCAGAAATCTAGTGCAGGTTAAATACACATAACACTGGTTGCGACTTCACTGTTTTTTTTTTTTTTTTAATTTAGCAAAATTGGATACATCTGCAGTGTTCTGTTTTTTACCTTATTCTATATGACCGTAAGACCAAGAGTTGTGTATAGTGTGTATGTCAGCCTGAGCTGGCAGACTTCAGCAGTGTTAGTATGAGCTGGGAGACTTCAGCAGTGTTAGTATGAGCTGGGAGACTTCAGTAGTGTTATTATGAGCTGGGAGACTTCAGTAGTGTTAGTATGAGCTGGGAGACTTCAGCAGTGTTACTATGAGCTGGGAGACTTCAGCAGTGTTAGTATGAGCTGGCAGACTTCAGTAGTGTTAGTATGAGCTGGGAGACTTCAGTAATGTTAGTATGAGCTGGCAGACTTCAGCAGTGTTAGTATGAGCTGGCAGACTTCAGCAGTGTTAGTATGAGCTGGGAGACTTCAGTAGTGTTAGTATGAGCTGGGAGACTTCAGCAGTGTTACTATGAGCTGGGAGACTTCAGTAGTGTTAGTATGAGCTGGGAGACTTCAGTAGTGTTAGTATGAGCTGGGAGACTTCAGTAGTGTTAGTATGAGCTGGGAGACTTCAGTAGTGTTAGTATGAGCTGGGAGACTTCAGTAGTGTTAGTATGAGCTGGGAGACTTCAGTAGTGTTAGTATGAGCTGGGAGACTTCAGTAGTGTTAGTATGAGCTGGGAGACTTCAGTAGTGTTAGTATGAGCTGGGAGACTTCAGTAGTGTTAGTATGAGCTGGGAGACTTCAGTAGTGTTAGTATGAGCTGGGAGACTTCAGTAGTGTTAGTATGAGCTGGGAGACTTCAGTAGTGTTAGTATGAGCTGGGAGACTTCAGTAGTGTTAGTATGAGCTGGGAGACTTCAGTAGTGTTAGTATGAGCTGGGAGACTTCAGTAGTGTTAGTATGAGCTGGGAGACTTCAGTAGTGTTAGTATGAGCTGGGAGACTTCAGTAGTGTTAGTATGAGCTGGGAGACTTCAGCAGTGTTAGTATGAGCTGGGAGACTTCAGCAGTGTTAGTATGAGCTAGGAGACTTCAGTGTTAGTATGAGCTGGGAGACTTCAGTAGTGTTAGTATGAGCTGGGAGACTTCAGCAGTGTTAGTATGAGCTGGGAGACTTCAGCAGTGTTAGTATGAGCTGGGAGACTTCAGCAGTGTTAGTATGAGCTGGGAGACTTCAGTAGTGTTAGTATGAGCTGGGAGACTTCAGCAGTGTTAGTATGAGCTGGGAGACTTCAGTAGTGCTAGTATGAGCTGGGAGACTTCAGTAGTGTTAGTATGAGCTGGGAGACTTCAGTAGTGTTAGTATGAGCTGGGAGACTTCAGTAGTGTTAGTATGAGCTGGGAGACTTCAGTAGTGTTAGTATGAGCTGGGAGACTTCAGTAGTGTTAGTATGAGCTGGGAGACTTCAGTAGTGTTAGTATGAGCTGGGAGACTTCAGTAGTGTTAGTATGAGCTGGGAGACTTCAGTAGTGCTAGTATGAGCTGGGAGACTTCAGTAGTGTTAGTATGAGCTGGGAGACTTCAGCAGTGTTAGTATGAGCTGGGAGACTTCAGCAGTGTTAGTATGAGCTGGGAGACTTCAGCAGTGTTAGTATGAGCTGGGAGACTTCAGTAGTGCTAGTATGAGCTGGGAGACTTCAGCAGTGTTAGTATGAGCTGGGAGACTTCAGCAGTGTTAGTATGAGCTAGGAGACTTCAGCAGTGTTAGTATGAGCTGGGAGACTTCAGTAGTGTTAGTATGAGCTGGGAGACTTCAGCAGTGTTAGTATGAGCTGGGAGACTTCAGTAGTGTTAGTATGAGCTGGGAGACTTCAGCATTGTTAGTATGAGCTGGGAGACTTCAGTAGTGTTAGTATGAGCTGGGAGACTTCAGTAGTGTTAGTATGAGCTGGGAGACTTCAGTAGTGTTAGTATAAGCTGGGAGACTTCAGCAGTGTTAGTATGAGCTGGGAGACTTAAGTAGTGTTAGTATGAGCTGGGAGACTTCAGCATTGTTAGTATGAGCTGGGAGACTTCAGTAGTGCTAGTATGAGCTGGGAGACTTCAGCAGTGTTAGTATGAGCTGGGAGACTTCAGCAGTGTTAGTATGAGCTGGGAGACTTCAGTAGTGCTAGTATGAGCTGGGAGACTTCAGTAGTGTTAGTATGAGCTGGGAGACTTCAGTAGTGTTAGTATGAGCTGGGAGACTTCAGTAGTGTTAGTATGAGCTGGGAGACTTCAGTAGTGTTAGTATGAGCTGGGAGACTTCAGTAGTGTTAGTATGAGCTGGGAGACTTCAGGAGTGTTAGTATGAGCTGGGAGACTTCAGTAGTGTTAGTATGAGCTGGGAGACTTCAGTAGTGTTAGTATGAGCTGGGAGACTTCAGCAGTGTTAGTATGAGCTGGGAGACTTCAGTAGTGTTAGTATGAGCTGGGAGACTTCAGCAGTGTTAGTATGAGCTGGGAGACTTCAGTAGTGTTAGTATGAGCTGGGAGACTTCAGCAGTGTTAGTATGAGCTGGGAGACTTCAGTAGTGTTAGTATGAGCTGGGAGACTTCAGCAGTGTTAGTATGAGCTGGGAGACTTCAGCAGTGTTAGTATGAGCTGGGAGACTTCAGTAGTGTTAGTATGAGCTGGGAGACTTCAGCAGTGTTAGTATGAGCTGGGAGACTTCAGTAGTGTTAGTATGAGCTGGGAGACTTCAGTAGTGTTAGTATGAGCTGGGAGACTTCAGTAGTGTTAGTATGAGCTGGGAGACTTCAGCAGTGTTAGTATGAGCTGGGAGACTTCAGGAGTGTTAGTATGAGCTGGGAGACTTCAGTAGTGTTAGTATGAGCTGGGAGACTTCAGCAGTGTTAGTATGAGATGGGAGACTTCAGTAGTGTTACTATGAGCTGGGAGACTTCAGTAGTGTTAGTATGAGCTGGGAGACTTCAGTAGTGTTAGTATGAGCTGGGAGACTTCAGGAGTGTTAGTATGAGCTGGGAGACTTCAGTAGTGTTAGTATGAGCTGGGAGACTTCAGCAGTGTTAATATGAGCTGGGAGACTTCAGCAGTGTTAGTATGAGCTGGGAGACTTCAGGAGTGTTAGTATGAGCTGGGAGACTTCAGTAGTGTTAATATGAGCTGGGAGACTTCAGTAGTGTTAGTATGAGCTGGGAGACTTCAGTAGTGTTAATATGAGCTGGGAGACTTCAGCAGTGTTAGTATGAGATGGGAGACTTCAGTAGTGTTAGTATGAGCTGGGAGACTTCAGTAGTGTTAGTATGAGCTGGGAGACTTCAGCAGTGTTAATATGAGCTGGGAGACTTCAGCAGTGTTAGTATGAGCTGGGAGACTTCAGTAGTGTCACTGAGCTGGACCATGCGGGTTTACCACTGTACATAACTATAACAATGATGGTTATTTCTGACGTCTCCATCAGGAGGTGGTGAAGGAGACACAGCGGCTACACAACGAGACTAGAGCCTACCACCACCTGCCCTTCTCCAGCGCCGCTCTCGACCACCTCCTCAGGGACTTCTCAGAGGTGCCCGCCTCCAGGGTCGCCCTCGGCTACGTCTTCATGGTAAGTACAAGATACTCTCCTCTGTTTTTTATCTTTTTTTGCTTCTTAAAATTCAAGTTTGAGTGTGTCTTAGAGTGGAGGTTGTGTCAGACATGCTAGCTACTCCTAGTACCTTCCTCACCTGGCCAGCTTTATCACGTATTTTAGAGAAATAAAGTTTTAACGCTTTTCTTTATGTACGTATAATGCCCTTGCGCTGCCCTCTACCAAACGCTGCCGTCCACCAGGCGCTGTCCTCCACCAGGTGCTGTCCTCCACCAGGTGCTGTCCTCCACCAGGTGCTGCCAGGGCGTTACAATCTGATAAACTTCATTCATTGATAGTCATGACTCATGAGTCACACTCTGGGTAAAGTAATAATCAGTGTGTGTGTTGACCAACATACGTGAATAGTGAGCCTAGGGACCTAATACCCTCCTGCTGGCCCATAGACTCGGCTAGTGCTCGTAGTGTTTGTCTCAGCCTGTGAACCAGTGACATGTACCTCCCTGAGTTACAGGCTACATATTACCGTATATACTGACGTTCTCTTAAAGACTATATTTAGTCATCTCCGTCTGCCCCCCTTCTGTCGCAGGTGGTGTACGCCTGCGTCTCCCTGACGCATCTCTCTGACTCGGTGAGGTCAGCAGGAGGCCTGGGTCTGGCTGGGGTGCTGCTGGTGGCCGTGACAGTGGCTGCTGGCCTGGGCTTCTGCGCCCTCTTGGGTCTTGCCTTCAACGCCTCCACCACGCAGGTGCTGCCCTTCCTAGCTCTCGGGCTGGGCGTCGATGACATGTTCCTCCTGGCGCACACCTTCGTCCAGACCGCTGACAACACCCTTATCCCCTACCAGGTGAGTCGCGGAGTCCCATCTTTATGTTTCAGAAGACTTGTCCAGGTGTCACCTTCCCCTTATCACCAAGATACTCCTTGTACTGCTAGGTGAGTCAGGTGGCTCAAGCAGGTGCCTGCTAGGTGAGTCAGGTGGCTCAAGCAGGTGCCAGCTAGGTGAGTCAGGTGGCTCAAGGAGGTGCCTGCTAGGTGAGTCAGGTGGCTCAAGAAGGTGCCTGCTAGGTGAGTCAGGTGGGTCAAGCAGGTGCCTGCTAGGTGAGTCAGGTGGCTCAAGGAGGTGCCTGCTAGGTGAGTCAGGTGGCTCAAGAAGGTGCCTGCTAGGTGAGTCAGGTGGGTCAAGCAGGTGCCTGCTAGGTGAGTCAGGTGGCTCAAGGAGGTGCCTGCTAGGTGAGTCAGGTGGCTCAAGAAGGTGCCTGCTAGGTGAGTCAGGTGGCTCAAGGAGGTGCCTGCTAGGAGAGTCAGATGGCTCAAACAGGTGCCTGTTACGTGAGTCAGGTGGCTCAAGAAGGTGCCTGCTAGGTGAGTCAGGTGGCTCAAGAAGGTGCCTGCTAGGTAAGTCAGGTGGCTCAAGGAGGTGCCTGCTAGGTGAGTCAGGTGGCTCAAGCAGGTGCCTGCTAGGTGAGTCAGGTGGGTCAAGCAGGTGCCTGCTAGGTGAGTCAGGTGGCTCAAACAGGTGCCTGCTAGTTGAGTCAGGTGGCTCAAGCAGGTGCCTCCTAGGTGAGTCAGGTGGGTCAAGCAGGTGCCTGCTAGGTGAGTCAGGTGGCTCAAGAAGGTGCCTGCTAGGTGAGTCAGGTGGCTCAAGAAGGTGCCTGCTAGGTGAGTCAGGTGGCTCAAGCAGGTGCCTGCTAGGTGAGTCAGGTGGGTCAAACAGGTGCCTGCTATTTGAGTCAGGTGGCTCAAACAGGTGCCTGTTAGGTGAGTGAGGTGGCTCAAGAAGGTGCCTGCTGGGTGAGTCAGGTGGGTCAAGCAGGTGCCTGCTAGGTAAGTCAGGTGGGTCAAGCAGGTGCCTGCTAGGTGAGTCAGGTGGGTCAAGGAGGTGCCTGCTAGGTGAGTCAGGTGGGTCAAGCAGGTGCCTGCTAGGTGAGTCAGGTGGGTCAAGCAGGTGCCTGCTAGGTGAGTCAGGTGGGTCAAGCAGGTGCCTGCTAGGTGAGTCAGGTGGCTCAAGGACGTGCCTGCTAGGTTAGTCAGGTGGCTCAAGCAGGTGCTTGCTAGGTAAGTCAGGTGGGTCAAGCAGGTGCCTGCTAGGTGAGTCAGGTGGGTCAAGCAGGTGCCTGCTAGGTGAATCAGGTGGGTCAAGCAGGTGCCTGCTAGGTGAGTCAGGTGGGTCAAGCAGGTGCCTGCTAGGTGAGTCAGGTGGGTCAAGCAGGTGCCTTCTAGGTGAGTCAGGTGGGTCAAGCAGGTGCCTGCTAGGTGAGTCAGGTGGGTCAAGCAGGTGCCTGCTAGGTGAGTCAGGTGGGTCAAGCAGGTGCCTGCTAGGTGAGTCAGGTGGGTCAAGCAGGTGCCTGCTAGGTGACTCAGGTGGCTCAAGGAGGTGCCTGCTAGGTGAGTCAGGTGGCTCAAGCAGATGCCTGCTAGGTAAGTCAGGTGGATCAAGCAGGTGCCTGCTAGGTGAGTCAGGTGGGTCAAGCAGGTGCCTGCTAGGTGAATCAGGTGGGTCAAGCAGGTGCCTGCTAGGTGAGTCAGGTGGGTCAAGGAGGTGCCTGCTAGGTGAGTCAGGTGGCTCAAGAAGGTGCCTGCTAGGTGAGTCAGCTGGCTCAAACAGGTGCCTGCTAGGTGACTCAGGTGGGTCAAACAGGTGCTTCCTAGGTGAGTCAGGTGGCTCAAGAAGGTGCCTGCTAGGTGAGTCAGGTGGCTCAAGAAGGTGCCTGCTAGGTGAGTCAGGTGGCTCAAGCAGGTGCCTGCTAGGTGAGTCAGGTGGCTCAAACAGGTGCCTGCTAGGTGAGTCAGGTGGCTCAAGGAGGTGCCTGCTAGGTGAGTCGGTGGCTCAAGAAGGTGCCTGCTAGGTGAGTCAGGTGGCTCAAACAGGTGCCTGTTAGGTGAGTGAGGTGGCTCAAGAAGGTGCCTGCTAGGTGAGTCAGGTGGCTCAGGAAGGTGCCTGCTAGGTGAGTCAGGTGGGTCAAGCAGGTGCCTGCTAGTTGAGTCAGGTGGCTCAAACAGGTGCCTGCTAGGTGAGTCAGGTGGCTCAAGGAGGTGCCTGCTAGGTGAGTAAGGTGGCTCAAGCAGGTGCCTGTTAGGTAAGTCAGGTGGGTCAAGCAGGTGCCTGCTAGGTGAGTCAGGTGGGTGAAGCAGGTGCCTGCTAGGTGAGTCAGGTGGGTCAAGCAGGTGCCTGCTAGGTGAGTCAGGTGTGTCAAGCAGGTGCCTGCTAGGTGAGTCAGGTGGGTCAAGCAGGTGCCTGCTAGGTGAGTCAGGTGGCTCAAGGAGGTGCCTGCTAGGTGAGTCAGGTGGCTCAAGCAGGTGCCTGCTAGGTGAGTGAGGTGGCTCAAGGAGGTGCCTGCTAGGTGAGTCAGGTGGGTCAAGCAGGTGCCTGCTAGGTAAGTCAGGTGGGTCAAGCAGGTGCCTGCTAGGTGAGTCAGGTGGGTCAAGCAGGTGCCTGCTAGGTGAGTCAGGTGGCTCAAGCAGGTGCCTGCTAGGTGAGTCAGGTGGGTCAAGCAGGTGCCTGCTAGGTGAGTCAGGTGGGTCAAGCAGGTGCCTGCTAGGTGAGTCAGGTGGGTCAAGCAGGTGCCTGCTAGGTGAGTCAGGTGAGTCAAGCAGGTGCCTGCTAGGTGAGTCAGGTGGGTCAAGCAGGTGCCTGCTAGGTGAGTCAGGTGGCTCAAGGAGGTGCCTGCTAGGTGAGTCAGGTGGCTCAAGCAGGTGCCTGCTAGGTAAGTCAGGTGGGTCAAGCAGGTGCCTGCTAGGTGAGTCAGGTGGGTCAAGCAGGTGCCTGCTAGGTGAGTCAGGTGGGTCAAGCAGGTGCCTGCTAGGTGAGTCAGGTGGGTCAAGCAGGTGCCTGCTAGGTGAGTCAGGTGGGTCAAGCAGGTGCCTTCTAGGTGAGTCAGGTGGGTCAAGCAGGTGCCTGCTAGGTGGGTCAAGCAGGTGCCTGCTAGGTGAGTCAGGAGGGTCAAGCAGATGCCTGCTAGGTGAGTCAGGTGGGTCAAGCAGGTGCCTGCTAGGTGACTCAGGTGGCTCAAGGAGGTGCCTGCTAGGTGAGTCAGGTGGGTCAAGCAGGTGCCTGCTAGGTGAGTCAGGTGGGTCAAGCAGGTGCCTGCTAGGTGAGTCAGGTGGCTCAAGAAGGTGCCTGCTAGGTGAGTCAGGTGGCTCAAACAGGTGCCTGCTAGGTGACTCAGGTGGGTCAAACAGGTGTTTCCTAGGTGAGTCAGGTGGCTCAAGAAGGTGCCTGCTAGGTGAGTCAGGTGGGTCAAGTAGGTGCCTGCTAGGTGAGTCAGGTGGGTCAAGCAGGTGCCTGCTAGGTGAGTCAGGTGGGTCAAGCAGGTGCCTGCTATGCGAACCTGTGATGTATATCAGCTGTTTACTTGTATCTTGTTTCTTATATATTACACCAAACAGCGAGTACAATAACTAGTTATGAGGCAGCCACACCACCGTATGTCCTCGGATCATGGTAAAACACCTAGCTCTGCTGAGTGCGTGATTCTTGTAGGATTGCGTGGTCCCCTGGGTTAGAGCGTCTTGTGTGATTTTCACTCACCATGAGGCGGTCCAAAACGACATGGGTTCGAATCCTTGGCTAGTCGCAGTATTGTTATTGATTAATACCACTCGTTCGTGGGTACAATAATATATATATATATATATATATATATATATATATATATATATATATATATATATATATATATATATATATATATATATATATATATATATATATATATATATATATATATATATATCATTACCAGGCGGTGGTACCAGTGATAGTTATGTCGCTGTCATATTCCATGACGCAGGCTGGTGCTCGTACATAGTGTTGAAATGTGTCAGGCTGAGCTGGGAGACTTCAGTAGTGTCAGTCTGAGCTGGGAGACTTCAGTAGTGTCAGTCTGAGCTGGGAGACTTCAGTAGTGTCAGTCTGAGCTGGGAGACTTCAGTAGTGTCAGTCTGAGCTGGGAGACTTCAGTAGTGTCAGTCTGAGCTGGGAGACTTCAGTAGTGTCAGTCTGAGCTGGGAGACTTCAGTAGTGTCAGTCTGAGCTGGGAGACTTCAGTAGTGTCAGTCTGAGCTGGGAGACTTCAGTAGTGTCAGTCTGAGCTGGGAGACTTCAGTAGTGTCAGTCTGAGCTGGGAGACTTCAGTAGTGTCAGTCTGAGCTGGGAGACTTCAGTAGTGTCAGTCTGAGCTGGGAGACTTCAGTAGTGTCAGTCTGAGCTGGGAGACTTCAGTAGTGTCAGTCTGAGCTGGGAGACTTCAGTAGTGTCAGTCTGAGCTGGGAGACTTCAGTAGTGTCAGTCTGAGCTGGGAGACTTCAGTAGTGTCAGTCTGAGCTGGGAGACTTCAGTAGTGTCAGTCTGAGCTGGGAGACTTCAGTAGTGTCAGTCTGAGCTGGGAGACTTCAGTAGTGTCAGTCTGAGCTGGGAGACTTCAGTAGTGTCAGTCTGAGCTGGGAGACTTCAGTAGTGTCAGTCTGAGCTGGGAGACTTCAGTAGTGTCAGTCTGAGCTGGGAGACTTCAGTAGTGTCAGTCTGAGCTGGGAGACTTCAGTAGTGTCAGTCTGAGCTGGGAGACTTCAGTAGTGTCAGTCTGAGCTGGGAGACTTCAGTAGTGTCAGTCTGAGCTGGGAGACTTCAGTAGTGTCAGTCTGAGCTGGGAGACTTCAGTAGTGTCAGGCTGAGCTGGGAGACTTCAGTAGTGTCAGGCTGAGCTGGGAGACTTCAGTAGTGTCAGTCTGAGCTGGGAGACTTCAGTAGTGTCAGTCTGAGCTGGGAGACTTCAGTAGTGTCAGTCTGAGCTGGGAGACTTCAGTAGTGTCAGTCTGAGCTGGGAGACTTCAGTAGTGTCAGTCTGAGCTGGGAGACTTCAGTAGTGTCAGTCTGAGCTGGGAGACTTCAGTAGTGTCAGTCTGAGCTGGGAGACTTCAGTAGTGTCAGTCTGAGCTGGGAGACTTCAGTAGTGTCAGTCTGAGCTGGGAGACTTCAGTAGTGTCAGTCTGAGCTGGGAGACTTCAGTAGTGTCAGTCTGAGCTGGGAGACTTCAGTAGTGTCAGTCTGAGCTGGGAGACTTCAGTAGTGTCAGTCTGAGCTGGGAGACTTCAGTAGTGTCAGTCTGAGCTGGGAGACTTCAGTAGTGTCAGTCTGAGCTGGGAGACTTCAGTAGTGTCAGTCTGAGCTGGGAGACTTCAGTAGTGTCAGTCTGAGCTGGGAGACTTCAGTAGTGTCAGTCTGAGCTGGGAGACTTCAGTAGTGTCAGTCTGAGCTGGGAGACTTCAGTAGTGTCAGTCTGAGCTGGGAGACTTCAGTAGTGTCAGGCTGAGCTGGGAGACTTCAGTAGTGTCAGGCTGAGCTGGGAGACTTCAGTAGTGTCAGTCTGAGCTGGGAGACTTCAGTAGTGTCAGTCTGAGCTGGGAGACTTCAGTAGTGTCAGTCTGAGCTGGGAGACTTCAGTAGTGTCAGTCTGAGCTGGGAGACTTCAGTAGTGTCAGTCTGAGCTGGGAGACTTCAGTAGTGTCAGTCTGAGCTGGGAGACTTCAGTAGTGTCAGTCTGAGCTGGGAGACTTCAGTAGTGTCAGTCTGAGCTGGGAGACTTCAGTAGTGTCAGGCTGAGCTGGGAGACTTCAGTAGTGTCAGGCTGAGCTGGGAGACTTCAGTAGTGTCAGTCTGAGCTGGGAGACTTCAGTAGTGTCAGTCTGAGCTGGGAGACTTCAGTAGTGTCAGTCTGAGCTGGGAGACGACTTCAGTAGTGTCAGTCTGAGCTGGGAGACTTCAGTAGTGTCAGTCTGAGCTGGGAGACGACTTCAGTAGTGTCAGTCTGAGCTGGGAGACTTCAGTAGTGTCAGTCTGAGCTGGGAGACTTCAGTAGTGTCAGTCTGAGCTGGGAGACGACTTCAGTAGTGTCAGTCTGAGCTGGGAGACGACTTCAGTAGTGTCAGTCTGAGCTGGGAGACGACTTCAGTAGTGTCAGTCTGAGCTGGGAGACTTCAGTAGGTCAGTGAGAATATCGTCAAGTATTCCAGCTACGGCAGTTTCAACATACTGGAGTGAGATATATGGGAGGAAGAGCAAAATAAACCCAGTTATAAGCAGGGGCCCCGTGGGCACAATAAGGGAACACTGTATCAACATCCGTCCTCCCAGACTAATATCTTACTAGAAGATATCAGAAACATGCTGGGACAAGTATCTGCACCAAGTGCCGGATCAACCAGGCTGTGATGGATATGTGGCTTAACGGGCCACCAACCTGGTTAACCAGGCAAGCATTAGACAAGCCTGGCCTAAGGACGGGCTCCGGGAGCAGAAAAACTTTTGAAACTCCTCGAAGATATATCAGCATAGCTGGAGTTGTGGGGTGGAGGAAGTTGTGAGGTGGGGAAAGTTGTGGGGTGGGGGAAGTTGTGTGGTGGGGGAAGTTGTGGGGTGGGGGAAGTTGTGAGGTGGGGGAAGTTGTGGGGTGGGGGAAGTTGTATGGTGGGGGAAGTTGTGGGGTGGGGGAAGTTGTGGGGTGGGGGAAGTTGTGAGGTGGGGGAAGTTGTGGGGTGGGGGAATTTGTAGGGTGGGGAAAGTTGTGGGGTGGGGGAAGTTGTGAGGTGGGAGAAGTTGTGGGGTGGGGGAAGTTGTGGGGTGGGGAAAATTGTGAGGTGGGGGAAGTTGTGAGGTGGGGGAAGTTGTGGGGTGGGGGAAGTTGTGGGGTGGGGGAAGTTGTGGGGTGGGGGAAGTTGTGAGGTGGGGGAAGTTGAGGGGTGGGGGAAGTTGTGGGGTGGGGGAAGTTGTGAGGTAGGGGAAGTTGTGGGGTGGGGGAAGTTGTGGGGTAGGGGAAGTTATGGGGTGGGGGAGTTGTGGGGTGGGAGAAGTTGTGGGGTGGGGGAAGTTGTGAGGTGGGGGAAGTTGTGGGGTAGGGGAAGTTGTGGGGTGGGAGAAGTTGTTGGGTGGGAGAAGTTGTGGGGTAGGGGAAGTTGTGGGGTGGGGGAAGTTGTGGGGTAGGGGAAGTTGCGGTGTGGGGGAAGTTGTGGGATGGGGGAAGTTCTGAGGTAATGGAAGTTGTGAGGTGGGGGAAGTTGTGGGGTGGGGGAAGTTGTGGGGTGGGGGAAGTTGTGGGGTGGGGGAAGTTGTGGGGTGGGGGAAGTTGTGGGGTGGGGGAAGTTGTGGGGTGGGGGATGTGTGGTAAGGCGCTCTCTGGATAAGTGATGGAAGAGAAGGTTTTTGTTGGAGGAATAGGATGGATGGGGTGGGCGGTCCTTAACTCTGTGGGTGTCCCACACCTTACCTCTGTCCCCAGCGACCTGTCCCGCTGTCTCTATCATCTGAGAACCACTCACCTCACCACAGGTACTACCCCCTCCCTCCCTCCCTTCCTCTCTCTCTCTCTTTTTTTTTTTTTACACAGGGTTTGACACGGTTAAGGATCCCTAGCTTTATTGACAAGCTATTTACAGGTTAAGGATTCTTAACTTTATTAGCAAGCTAAGAACTGTTACCTACATCAGCTCATTTGAAAGCATTTTCATTATTATGAGACATACAAGTAGGGAACAGGATGAAGTTGGAGCCATCTGTGGGCCAGCATTTTCATTTGATCAACTGACTTTATCTCGTTGACATCATTATGCTGTACGAATGTGTTCCATACTCGAGTCATCCTGGGTATATAAGATCTCAGATGGAGTGATGTTCTGGAGAAGGGTACAGCCAGAGTGAAGTTGCTGCTTTCTGCCCGTCTTGTGGCATAAAAGCTTGTCTCACGCTGTCCTCGAAGTGGATCCAAGTGTATTAAGAAGAAGAAGAAGAAGAACATAAGAACGAAGGAACACTGCAGAAGGCCCACTGGCCCATGCGAGGCAGGTCCAAGTCCCTACCGGCTTAAGCCAATGCACCCAACCTAGTCAGGTCAGGTCACACTGACTTAAGGGAGGAACACGGCAACCGACCTGTTAGCACAAGCTATCAGGTCTAACTCACACCCACCCACATCTACTCATGTATTTATCCAACCTATTTTTAAAGCTACACAACGTTCTGGCCTCTATAACGGTACTTGGGAGTTTGTTCCACTCATCCACAACTCTATTACCAAACCAGTACTTTCCTATATCCCTCCTGAATCTGAATTTTTCCAACTTAAAACCATTGCTGCGAGTCCTGTCTAGGCTAGATATTTTCAGCACACTATTTACATCCCCTTTATTTATTCCTGTCTTCCACTTATAAACCTCAATCATATCCCCCCTAATTCTACGTCTTTCTAGAGAGTGCAGTTTCAGGGCCCTTAGTCTATCCTCATAGGGAAGGTTTCTGATACATGGGATCATCTTTGTCATCCTCCTTTGTACATTTTCCAGAGAATTTATATCCATTCTGTAATACGGTGACCAAAACTGTGCAGCATAATCTAAATGAGGCCTAACCAAGGATGTATAGAGTTGAAGAACAACCTGAGGACTCCTATTATTTATGCTTCTTGATATGAAGCCAAGGATTCTATTAGCTTTATTGCGAACACTTATGCACTGTTGTCTTGGTTTCAGATTACTGCTAACCAGAACTCCTAAATCTTTTTCGCAATCCGTAATATTAAGATCTACATTATTTAGTTTATATGTGGCATGGTTATTGTCCTGTCCAACATTTAGAACTTTGCATTTGTCTATATTAAACTGCATCTGCCACTTCTCCGACCACTGCATCAGTCTATTCAAATCTTCCTGGAGTGCTCGAATGTCCTCGTCAGAATGAATTCGACGGCCTATTTTGGTGTCATCGGCAAACTTGCCGATGTCGCTCTTTATGCCCTCATCTATGTCGTTTATGTAGATTGTGAACAGCAGGGGGCCCAACACTGACCCCTGTGGAACACCGCTCGTGACGCTTCCCCACTCTGATTTCTCCCCATTTATGCAAACTCTCTGCTGCCTATTTGTCAACCATGCCTCTATCCAGGAAAAAATTTCTCCTCCTATTCCATGTGCTTTAATTTTCCTCAATAGTCTCTGATGTGGGACCCTGTCAAAAGCCTTACTGAAGTCCATATACACAATATCATATTCGTTACCATGATCTACCTCCTCAAATACCTTAGTGAAAAAAGTTAATAAATTCGTAAGGCAGGAACGTCCCTTTGTAAAACCATGCTGAGATTCGTTGATTAATTTATGCTTTTCAAGGTGGCTACGAACTGCCTCGGCAATTATTGATTCCATAAATTTTCCCACTATGGAGGTTAGGCTTATTGGTCTATAGTTCGAAGCTAAGGACCTGTCACCTGTTTTGAAAATAGGTATCACATTTGCCATTTTCCACTTATCTGGCACCATGCCAGTTTGTAGTGATATGTTGAAAAGATTAGCCAAAGGTGTGCTAAGCTCCTCTTTACATTCCTTTAGAACCCTTGCATACAGTTCATCAGGGCCTGGGGATTTGTTAGGTTTTAATTTATCTATTTGCCTAAGGACCATGTCACTTGTGACCCTAATAGTGCACAGTTTATTATCGTCCTGTTCTACATAATTTATCATTACTGGAATATCACTGGTATCCTCCTGTGTAAAAACTGAGAGGAAGTATGTGTTAAAAATTCTACACATTTCCTTATCACTGTCAGTGAGCTGACCCGAGGAACTTTTGAGTGGGCCTATCTTGTCCCTGATCTTACTTCTGTATACCTGAAAGAATCCTTTTGGGTTAGTCTTCGATTCTCTTGCAACTTTAACCTCATAATCTCTTTTTGCTTTTCTAATTCCCTTTTTTATTTCTCTCTTTAACTGAATATATCGATTTCTTAATTGCCCCTCTCCTCTTTTGATTTGCCTATATATGCCTCTCTTTTGACCAATCAGATATTTTAATCTATTGTTCATCCATTTAGGATCATTTTTGTTTGATCTGATTTCCCTATTTGGAACATAATTTGACTGAGCAGCTAGAACTATGCCCTGGAAAGCATCATATCGGCAACCATCACCACCTACCTGACCCCTAGTCAGGTCATTCCAGTTCAGCCCACCTAAGTAATTTTTCAGTCCTATGAAATCAGCCAAGCGAAAGTCAGGGACGGAGACTTGATTGCCATTATTAGGGGAATTCCATGATATGTTAAAACTGAGTGATTTGTGATCACTCTCCCCAAGCTCATCATTAACCTCAAGATTATTAATTAGTGTTTCCCTACTGGCAAGAACCAAGTCAAGGAGGTTATTTCCCCTAGTTGGCTCTGTCACAAACTGTTTTAAAAAACAATCCTGGATCGTATCAAGAAAGTCACCCGACTCTAAATTTCCTGTCAAATTGCTCCAGTCAATCTGTCTATAGTTGAAGTCTCCCATTAGCACAACATTTTCGTATGTAGATGCCTTACGAATTTCGTCCCATAGAAGTTTACTGCACTCCCTATCAAGATTTGGGGCCCTGTAAATCACACCCAAAATTAGTTTTTCTCGGCCCTCGAGAAGCTGTAACCAAACAGATTCAGTGGCTGACGCTTCTAATTTAATATCTTGTCTAACACAACAATTTAAATTGTCTCTGACATACATCGCTACTCCACCACCTTTCCTGTTGACCCTGTCAGTGTGGAATAATTTATAGCCTTGTATGTGACATTCAGATGGCATCTCTCTATCTTTCAGATTGAGCCAGGTCTCTGTTATAGCAATAATATCTATGTTTCCTGCACTTGCAATTAATCTTAGCTCATCTATCTTATTTCTAACACTCCTGCTATTAGTATAGTAAACCTTAAGGGAGCTAGTCCCTTGCTGCCCTCTGCTGTCCCCCTTTGTTTTCTGACCTGTTCTATTGTCTTTATTTATAACTTCATGCTGAATGCCTTTTATACATTTACTGTTTCCAACCCTAGTGTTGCAACCTGCTTGTTTCCCACACACACCCATACCTCTATCTTCCATCAGTTTAAAATCATAGGCATTTCACCAATGGCCTTCTCAATCGAGTCTGCAAGTGCTACCACCCCTGCCCCAGAGAGATGAACCCCATCCCTTGCATACATATCATGTTTGCCATAAAAGTTGTTCCAGTTGTCAATGAATGGGATTGCAAGTTCCTTGCAGTATCTGTCTAGCCAGCAATTTACACCAATTGCTCTAGACAACCATTCATTTCCTACTCCCCTTCTAGGCAAGATGCTACATATGATTGGGATCCCTCCCTTAGACTTAATGAAATCTATAGCTGACCTGTACTTATCTAGCAGCTCTTCTCTCCTACCCTTCCCAATATCATTTCCACCAGCACTGAGACAGATAATGGGCTTGTTCCCATTACCTGACATGATATTATCCAGTCTGTTGACAATGTCCCCAACACCAGCTCCAGGGAAGCACACTCTATCTCTCATCTTCTTATTCCTATTACAAAAAGCACGGTCAACATATCTTACCTGAGAGTCACCAACCACAAGAATGCGCTTACCTTCATTAGCAGGGGCAGTAGTACCCTTACCTTCACTGGCCACTGAAGTACATTCATCCTGGAGAACAGAGAAGCGATTTCCTACCTTCAGATCTTCACTCTTAACTTTCCTTACTCTGATGCGCCTCCCATTACTGTGAACAACTCGCCACTTGTAGCAGGTGCTGGGCTGCACCTCACTGCTGGTACCCGTTGCTACCTCCCCACCTACAGCCTCCTCACAGTGAGAGACAGACTGCACCTCACTGCTAGAAGCCTCATTCCCCACATCTCCAACCACCTCACACACTCTCCCAGGCCCATTGAGGTGGACCTTCAGCCTCCTAATCTCCTCCTGGAGAAGCAAGACCTCCTCCTTCAACTCTCCAAACTCAGTTTTTAAAACACTGCAGAAGCAAGCCATGCTTTGTAACCGTCCACGCTAATCCCCAAAGCAGCTCAGGGTCTGTGACCTCACGTGACGACTGACCACTGACCACTTTGACAATATTGGCTCTGTTGAAATGACAGATCTATCCAGGATGGGTCCAGGCGAGAGATGAGACGTCTTGCTCTGTTCTCGCAGATGAGAGGGGGGGCAGGCAAACCAAGAAAGTGGAGCATACTCAAGGTGTGAGCGTACTTGTGCCTCGTACAGAATCTTGCAACCCCTACTGTCAAGCAGATGCGAGATACGGCGAAGTGCTGTAAGCTTCCTGGCTGCCTTGTTTGCAAGATTTACAACATGGTTCTTCTAGAGACGATCATCATTTGCGTTTTCTCAGGCGCAAATGTTACTTGCCATCTATTTCCCCAAGCTGATATAGCTCTCAGCTGGTGATTGATTTAGCTTAGAGCAGCTGGCATTTCTTCTCTTGGATAAGTGAATGTCAGTGTACAGTCGTCCGCATATGCATGTGATTCTGGGATGAGATGAAGAAGGTCGTTGAAGTAGACATTCCATAACAATGGTCCCAGTACGCTTCCTTGTGGAACACTTGCCCCAATAGGATGTCTTGCTGATTCTGTTCCATTGAGAACTACACTTAGAGATCTACCATGAAGGTAATCACTGAGGAGACATAGCGTAGAGCCTGCAATTCCCAGTGCTTGAAGTTTTGCTAAGAGGCCCTGGTGCCACACCCGGTCGAAAGCGCCAGCAATGTCCAGTGCTACCACACAGCTGACTTTGGATTCATCCAGTGACTGGTGCCACTTAGTGGAGAGGTTTAACAACAGATCAGCAGCAGAGTAACCTTTCCTGAAGCCATATTGACGATCACAAAGTAGTGAGTGGTAGTCAAAAAACTCTGTCATTTCTCTCTCTCTCTCTCTCTCTCTCTCTCTCTCTCTCTCTCTCTCTCTCTCTCTCTCTCTCTCTCTCTCTCTCTCTCTCTCTCTCTCTCTCTCTCTCTCTCTCTCTCTCTCTCTCTCTCTTTCTCTCTCTCTCCCTTGTTCACCTGTTACAGGTGGCGGTGATTATCAGCGTCAGGGTCTGGTGAGTGACCAGGCTGCTTAGTCAACCATCACAGCCTGCTTGATCTCCCATATGTTGCAGGCGGTGCTCCAGTTTTCTCTTGAAAACTTTTATTTATCTCACCTGATGTTGACTGAAGGTTTCCTGCACCGGTTGCCAAGCCTCCTGTGAAGGTTTCCTGCACCGGTTGCCAAGCCTCCTGTGAAGGTTTCCTGCACCGGTTGCCAAGCCTCCTGTGAAGGTTTCCTGCACCGGTTGCCAAGCCTCCTGTGTTCATAAGTAGTAATTTTGGTGTGTAGGTTTGGGATCAGTCCCTCCAGTATCTTCCCACATTACCGTTCCCGGTAATATTGATGCTTGGTTGTGTTCACACCAGCACTGAAGGTTCTCTGTATATTATCCAGTTCAGCAGTTTCGTCTACCTTGAAGGGGGCCATTAGAACACAAAAGTATTCCAGCCTACAGAGAACAAGTGACCTAAAGTGTATCATCGGTCTGGCATCTCCATGTAGTTGTGATAATAACATTGTTGTGTCCCTTGAACCTGATATCTTGTGACATTATAACTCCCAGGTCTCTCACATTTGACTTACATCCTATTGAGTGGTCCGAGTTTGTCTTGTTTTTGTTTCTTATTTTTATTTCATCCATTTTTCCGTTTGTTCTCAATGAACATCATATTGTTGTCAGTGACACACTGGAAGACTTGGTTTATATCACCTTGGAGGTTCGCTGTGTCTTCTATGGATGCCTCTCTCATGCAAGTTCTATGATTGTAGTATAAATCACAGCACTGTATCGTCTGATACAGTGCTGTGATTTATGTCTCTCTCTATGTCAGAAATGAGAATGAGGAAGAGAAGTGGGGCGAGTACCGTGCCTTAAAGGGACACAACTTTCCACTATGGCAACCTCTCATTTAATTATATTTGCTATTACTCTTTAGGATCCATTTGTAAGAAAGTTAAATATCCCAGTATTCGTTTTGCACATTTTATGTGCAATTACCCCAAGGTCGTACTTGTCAAAGGCTTTTGTAAAGTCAGTGTACACTATAACTGCATTTTGCTTATCTTCAGGTACGTCCAAGACCATGTCTTAGTGGTCCAGCAGTTGTGAGAGGCAGGAACCACCTGTTGTGAACCCATGTTTACCTGGGTTGTTCAACTGCTGCCATTCCATGTGACTGGCAACCTTTCCTCTTAAAACTCTTGCAAAAACCTCGATAATATGGGATGTTACCTGGAGTTTACCTGGAGAGAGTTCCGGGGGTCAACGCCCCCGCGGCCCGGTCTGAGACCAGGCCTCCTGGTGGATCAGAGCCTGATCAACCAGGCTGTTGCTGCTGGCTGCACGCAAACCAACGTACGAGCCACAGCCCGGCTGATCCGGAACTGACTTTAGGTGCTTGTCCAGTGCCAGCTTGAAGACTGCCAGGGGTCTGTTGGTAATCCCCCTTATGTGTGCTGGGAGGCAGTTGAACAGTCTCGGGCCCCTGACACTTATTGTATGGTCTCTTAACGTGCTAGTGACACCCCTGCTTTTCATTGGGGGGATGGTGCATCGTCTGCCAAGTCTTTTGCTTTCGTAGTGAGTGATTTTCGTGTGCAAGTTCGGTACTAGTCCCTCTAGGATTTTCCAGGTGTATATAATCATGTATCTCTCCCTCCTGCGTTCCAGGGAATACAGGTTTAGGAACCTCAAGCGCTCCCAATAATTGAGGTGTTTTATCTCCGTTATGCGCGCCGTGAAAGTTCTCTGTACATTTTCTAGGTCGGCAATTTCACCTGTCTTGAAAGGTGCTGTTAGTGTGCAGCAATATTCCAGCCTAGATAGAACAAGTGACCTGAAGAGTGTCATCATGGGCTTGGCCTCCCTAGTTTTGAAGGTTCTCATTATCCATCCTGTCATTTTTCTAGCAGATGCGATTGATACAATGTTATGGTCCTAGGGCTAATGATCTATACAATTTTGTAATTGGTTTGCTGCCACCTTTGTGAAGTGGTTTTTAATGACTGTGGTGACTCCAGTATCCTCCAGGCTTACAAATTTATATACCTTGTAAATATACTAATCTTTTAATACTAAGGTATTTAAGGCAGTAGGTTAATATGAAATGATATATGATATTGTGCATAAGTCCATTGGTAGAGTTCCATACAGGAGGCTGTCGAAGAAAGTAGCAGCATATGGAATAGGAGAAATTATCTTATGGGTCAGGGTATGGTTCAGTGTTGGCATAAATGGGGGACGCTACAAGTGCTGCTCCACAGGGGTCAGCATTGGGCCCTTTGTTGTTCACAATATACATAAACTATATAGACGAGGGAATAAATAGCGACATAAGCAAGTTTTTCCGATATCGCTAAAATAGGCCATCAAATTCTGACGGGAACACTAGAGCGCTACAGAAAAAACTGGTTAGGTAGTTGCAGTGTAGCAGAAGTAACAGACACACTTCCATGTAAACAAATGCAGGTTCTATTCCTGTCATCTATAAACTAAATAATGTTGATCTTTGTCGAGTAAATGTGAAAAAAAGATTTAGGAGTTCTGGTTAGCAAAAGTTGAAAGCCAAGGCAGCAATGTAAAAATGTTCGCAATAAAATTAATAGATATGTATACATAGGCATATACATCAATTTCATGTATTTTTGGTAAGGCTTCGTTTACATTATACTGCATAGATCTGGTCTCCATATTATAGAAAGGACATAAATGCCCTGAAAAAAAAGTATAGAGAAGGATAAAAAAAAAGTCGATCCCGTGTATCAGACATCTTTCCTACGACGATAGACTGAGATCACTGAATCTGCACTCTCTGGAAAGGCGTAGAATTGGCTGGGATACAACTGAAGTGCACACATGGAAGACTGGAATAAATAATGTGCTAAAAATATCCACTCAAAACAGGATTTACAGCAATGAATTGAAGTTGGAAAAAATTAGACTGAAAGAGTGTAGGGAAGTTCTGGTTTGGCAGTAGAGTTGTAGATGAGTGGAACAACCTTGCTATTAGTGCCTTTGAATGGCTTTAAAACTACAGTAGCTTGAACATGTACATGTGTGGGTGTGGGTGAACGTGAATTAGACCTGCCTAGTATGGGCCAGTACGCCTCCTGTAGTGTTCGTCCATTCTTGTACTCTTGTTTCTTGGCACCCAAGCTTGACCCATGACACCCCTGCTTGCCCATGCTATCCATGTTTGTGCATGGATATCATGGGTAAGCAGGGGCAGTCTGCCATGGTTGGTCTGTGAGTGGTGTTGATGCAGGTCTGTCATGAGTGGTCTGTGTGGTACTACCTGCTACCTGGAGTCTACCTGGAGAGCATTCCGGGGATCAACGCCCCCGCGGCCTGGTCCACGACCAGGCCTGCCGGTGGATCAGGGCCTGATCAACGAGGCTGTTACTGTTGGCCGCAAGTAGTCCAATGTACGAACCACAGCCCGGCTGATCCGGCACCGACTTTAGGTATTTGTCCAGCTCTCTCTTGAAGACAACCAGGGGTTTATTGGTAATGCCCCTTATGGCTGGTGGGAGGCTGTTGAACAGTCTTGGGCCCCGGACACTCATTGTGTTTTCTCTTAGTGTACCAGTGGCGCCCCTACTTTTCACTGGGGGTATGTTACATCGCCTGCCAAGTCTTTTGCTTTCGTAGGGAGTGATTTTTGTGTGCAGGTTAGAGACCAGTGCCTCCAGAATCTTCCAAGTGTAGATTATGATAT
This sequence comes from Cherax quadricarinatus, assembly GCF_038502225.1. Classification (NCBI taxonomy): domain Eukaryota; kingdom Metazoa; phylum Arthropoda; class Malacostraca; order Decapoda; family Parastacidae; genus Cherax; species Cherax quadricarinatus. The sequence goes on along the minus strand of NC_091299.1, from coordinate 44,892,155 downwards.
CTCTCTCTCTCGCCTGCGCTCCAGTGAGTACAAGTCAAGTGCTTCCAGGCGCTCCCAGTAGTTAAGGTGTTTGATGGAACTTACATGTGCAGTAAAGGTTCTCTGTACACTCTCTAGATCTTCAGTTTCACCTGCCTTGAATGGGGATGTTAATGTACAGCAGCATTCCAGCCTAGAGAGAACAAGTGATTTAAAAAAGATCATCATTGGATTAGCATCTCTTGTCTTGAGTGTTCTCATTATCCATCCTATCAGTTTCCTCGCAGATGTGATAGTGGCATTGTTGTGGTCCTTGAAGGTGAGGTCTTCGGACATTACCACTCCCAGATCCTGCACATTACTTTTCTGCTCTATTGTGTGATTGGAGTTTGTAGGATACTTCTAGCTATTATTTCCTCCAGTTTTCCATAGCGAAGTAGTTTGAATTTGTCATCATTGAACATCATATTGCTCTCCGTTGCCCATTGGAAGACTTGGTTTATATCTTCTTGGAGATTTTCCGTGTTTTCAATGGATGACACTCTCATGCAGATCCTAGTATCGTCTGTGAAAGTTGATACAGTGCTAAGGTTTACATCTCTGTCTATGTATGATATGAGGATGAGGAACAGGATAGGGGCGAGTACTGTGCCTTGTGGAACAGAGCAGTTCACTAGGGCAGCTTCCGATTTAACTCTGTTAACCATTACTGTTTGTATTTTCCTGTGCATCTAAGATCATATTGTGGTCCAATAGTTGTGAGAGGCAGGAGCGACCTGCTCTGAAATCATGTTGCCTTGGATTGTGCAATTTTTGGGAGTCCAAGTGGTCTGCTTTCCTGCTTCTAAGAACTCTTTCAAAGATTTTTTATGATGTGGGATGTTAGAGCTATTGGTTTATAGTTCTTAGCTACTGCTTTGCTGCCACCTTTATGGAGTGGGGCTATATCTGTTGTTTTTAGTGACTGTGGAATCTCACCTGTGTCTAGGCTCCTTCATAGCATACTTAGGACCCGTGAGAGGGGTTTCTTGCAGTTCTTAATAAACACAGAGTTCCACGAGTCTGGGCCTGGGGCTGAGTGCATGGGCATGTCGTCGATGGCTTCCTCAAGGTCTAGTGGAGTTAGGGTTATGTCAGAAATCTGGCATACATTGGCAGGGATTCGAGGTTCATTCATGAAAAAATTGTTTGGATTGTCTATCTTTAGACTGGTTAGTGGCTCACTGAACACAGAGTCATATTGAGATTTCAGTATCTCCCTCGTTTCTTTGTTGTCATCTGTGTAGGATCCATCTTGTCTGAGCAGGGACCCTATACTAGAAGTGGTTTTTGCCTTGCTTTTGGCATGTAAAAAGAAATATTTCGAATTTCTTTAAATTTCACTAATTGCCTTTAGCTCTTCTTGTCTCTCCTGGATCCTGTATGAGTCCTTAAACTTTAGCTCAGTATTTTCCATTTCCTTGGTTAGCGCTTCCTTCCATGTTTCAGATAATCCGGCATTCTTGAGGAGTTCAGTGATTCTTCGTCTTCTCCTGTAGAGGGAGTCTCTCTCCAGTTTACTTCTTCTCTTCTATTTTCTTAATGGAATATGCCTTGAGCATACTTCAGCTACCAGGAGGTTGACCTTTTCAAGGCGCTGGTTAGGGTCCCAGTTGATGTTCATGTTGTTGAAGTTGAATTTGGTAAAGGTACCCTCATAGGTATATGCATTTTGCTGATCAGGACTCCTGTACATGTACGTCTGGACTTCGATTAAAATGTAATCAGAATTAGTTGTTTTTGATATTGTTATGTTTCTTATCAGGTCCTCATTATTTGTGAAAATAAGGTCCAGTGTGTTCTCCAGTCTATTTCACTGTCAAAGTAATCTTTTGAGTGGGTCTCTGTGAAGGCTGCAAACAGTGCATTTGACTCCCCTAGAAGTCCACTAATGAAAGTTATTTTGTTGTTAGTGGATGGCTTAAGGTTCTGTATATTAGCAAATATAAATGAGGTTGTGTTGCATGTTTGTTGGGGGGATTTTGTTGTTGGCATCAGTAGCTGTGAGTCTGGAGGCGCCACTGGCTGTGTCTCCAGTCTAACAAGGCTTCAAGGTGGTGGACTATTTTGGTTATCTCTTTCTCTTTTCTTTCTTCGTTTTCTACCACTTAAAAACACTTGGCGTGGAGTTGTAATAACTACCATAACTACTATGATTTGTTACACGGGTTGTGTGCTTCCTGGTCCCTTTTAGGTGGTATGTAGGGCAGTTGGTATTGTAACATTGTTTTTCGGGGACTGAAGAATGACATATCTCAGGGTGGAAGAATTTGCAGGAGGTAGAACGACACACTCCTTTAGACAGCTCTTTAAATCTGTCGGAAAGAAAGCGGCCGGTTTCTTCAAAATATTGGAAAGGACAAAAGCAGGAAATTGAGTAGACTCTGGAGACCTTCCGGTCTCCGGAGATTTCACAGAGATAGTTTGGGAGAGGTCGTGGCATTTTTTTGGATGCTCAAAGTTACATGTCCCATTTGTTTCCCTGATATTCCATGCTTACAGATGCCCCAAGCATAAAATTTGCACCATTTTGCTTGTGGCTGGATACAATTCGTACTGGATGTATTTCTAATCTGTGCAGATCCTAAAACTGCCTGGTCTCAGACCAGGCCGCGGGGGCGTTGACCCCCGAAACCCTCTCCAGGTAAACTCCAGGTACAGTCCTCCAGAGACACCACCATCCGTTGTCAGGCCAACCTTTTTCCCTGAAGAGGACTTCTGTACCACATCTGTACTTGGGGCTATGGCTGTGGTGGCTGTAGAAGGGTCTTTAGCTGTATCCGGATTTGCACTATGGCTGGGGGCTGGGGCTGGGTCAGCCCTAGGGCTGGGGACTGAGCTAACTGATTTTTTTTATTTTCTGTGTTTTTTTTTTTCCAGTGGGTGTCTGTTTGTTTTTGGGTCAACTGTTGTAGGCTGGGTAGGGCTATCATGGATGGTCTGTGTGGTGCTGGTGCAGGTCTATTATTATCCCTACAGGTGATGATGGCCTGTTGACCTGGTCGTAATGGGACTTAGAGCGAAAATAAACACAGCAGTAATCTTTAACTTGTATTTTCCTTCACCAAGTATTTATAGCATGTACACTTATGTACACTATGTACAAGGCAAAGACAAAAGTCAGAGAGAGAGAGAGAGAGAGAGAGAGAGAGAGAGAGAGAGAGAGAGAGAGAAAGATACCAAAGTCACCTCAGTACTTGGCAGACCCATCTGTACCCATCAGTACCTTGGTTCATTAACCCAAGGTACTGATTTAACGATGGGGCCCCGAAAGATTGTTAAACCCTTAGCACCTGGATTGCTGGTTGGGAGGAAGCCTATATGGGTGTGTGCACATGCTCCAAATAAAGTGTAACATACTTTTTGCATGCCACACCCCCACCCCAAAAGGCCTCTAATGACCACCTCCATGAGTAGAATGCCATCATGGCACTCTACCCATGAGTGGTCTGTGTGGTGCTGGTGCAGGTATATCATGGGTGGTCTGTGTGGTGCAGGTCTATCATGGGTGGTCTGTGTGGTGCAGATCTATCAAGGGTGGTCTGTGTGGTGCAAGTCTATCACTCACCCTGGTGGGTGGGTGATAGTGTGGCTGTGATGGATGTCCATGGTGGGTGTGGGCGCTGATCACTTGATAGTACGAGGGAAAGTGAGCGGCCAGGGGTGAGAAGATGACTTTGCAGGGGCGGGAGTATGAGCAGGAAGGGTGTGAAGTGGACTGTTATGAGGAGGGAGAGGCGTGAAGTGGGCGGGTGGGTGGTCTGTGTGTGGTAATGGTACAGGTCTATCATGGCTGGTCTGTGTTGGGCAGGTCTATCATGGCTGGTCTGTGTCGTGCTGGTCCAGGTCCAGAAGTGATGGTCATGGTGGTGTCTGACCCATGATGAGGTGGCTTTTGGGGGTTGTGGTCTATGCTGGGGTGATCCTGGGAACTGTGGCCCATGCTGGGGTTCTGGTGGTTGGCAGATGCTAGGGTTGTCCTGGGGATTGTGGCCTATGTTGGGTTGGCTTTGAGGGGTGTGGCTAGTGCTGGAGTGGTCCAGGGGAGTGGCCCAGGGGAGTGGTCCAGGGGAGTGGTCCAGGGGAGTGGCCCAGGGGAGTGGCCCAGGGGAGTGGTCCAGGGGAGTGGTCCAGGGGAGTGGTCCAGGGGAGTGGCCGCGGGGAGTGGCCCTGGGGAGTGGTCCAGGGGAGTGGTCCAGGGGAGTGGTCCAGGGGAGTGGTCCAGGGGAGTGGTCCAGGGGAGTGGTCCAGGGGAGTGGTCCAGGGGAGTGGTCCAGGGGAGTGGCCCAGGGGAGTGGTCCAGGGGAGTGGTCCAGGGGAGTGGTCCAGGGGAGTGGTCCAGGGGAGTGGTCCAGGGGAGTGGTCCAGGGGAGTGGTCCAGGGGAGTGGCCCAGGGGAGTGGTCCAGGGGAGTGGTCCAGGGGAGTGGCCCAGGGGAGTGGCCCAGGGGAGTGGTCCAGGGGAGTGGTCCAGGGGAGTGGTCCAGGGGAGTGGTCCAGGGGAGTGGCCCAGGGGAGTGGTCCAGGGGAGTGGTCCAGGGGAGTGGTCCAGGGGAGTGGCCCAGGGGAGTGGCCCAGGGGAGTGGTCCAGGGGAGTGGCCCAGGGGAGTGGTCCAGGGGAGTGGCCCAGGGGAGTGGTCCAGGGGAGTGGCCCAGGGGAGTGGCCCAGGGGAGTGGTCCAGGGGAGTGGTCCAGGGGAGTGGTCCAGGGGAGTGGTCCAGGGGAGTGGTCCAGGGGAGTGGCCCAGGGGAGTGGTCCAGGGGAGTGGCCCAGGGGGGTGGTCCAGGGGAGTGGTCCAGGGGAGTGGTCCAGGGGAGTGGTCCAGGGGAGTGGTCCAGGGGAGTGGTGCAGGGGAGTGGTCCAGGGGAGTGGTGCAGGGGAATGGTCCAGGGGAGTGGTCCAGGGGAGTGGCCCAGGGGAGTGGTCCAGGGGAGTGGTCCAGGGGAGTGGTCCAGGGGAGTGGCCCAGGGGAGTGATCCAGGGGAGTGGTCCAGGGGAGTGGTCCAGGGGAGTGGTCCAGGGGAGTGGCCCAGGGGAGTGGTCCAGGGGAGTGGTCCAGGGGAGTGGTCCAGGGGAGTGGTCCAGGGGAGTGGTCCAGGGGAGTGGCACAGGGGAGTGGTCCAGGGGAGTGGTCCAGGGGAGTGGCACAGGGGAGTGGTCCAGGGGAGTGGCACAGGGGAGTGGCCCAGGGGAGTGGTCCAGGGGAGTGGTCCAGGGGAGTGGCACAGGGGAGTGGTCCAGGGGAGTGGCACAGGGGAGTGGCCCAGGGGAGTGGTCCAGGGGAGTGGTCCAGGGGAGTGGCACAGGGGAGTGGTCCAGGGGAGTGGTCCAGGGGAGTGGTCCAGGGGAGTGGTCCAGGGGAGTGGCACAGGGGAGTGGTCCAGGGGAGTGGCACAGGGGAGTGGCCCAGGGGAGTGGTCCAGGGGAGTGGTCCAGGGGAGTGGCACAGGGGAGTGGCCCAGGGGAGTGGCACAGGGGAGTGGTCTAGGGGAGTGGTCCAGGGGAGTGGTCCAGGGGAGTGGCCCAGGGGAGTGGTCCAGGGGAGTGGTCCAGGGGAGTGGTCCAGGGGAGTGGTCCAGGGGAGTGGTCCTCTCAGTAGTAGTAACCAGTTACCAGTCTCAGTAGTAGTAACCAGTTACCAGTACCGTCTGACTCAACGATCAACCGTCTCTTGAGTCACGGTGTTTCATATTGTGCTGAGTTGACACTATTTCAAAACACCCACTACGGGGTACTGGCCAGCCGGCTAGGCAGTGTTACGAGTGTGAGCAGTGAGATAGGTAACGGCTGCGGGCTCCCTCCACATAACAGCAATTATAGTATTAACAGCCTACGTGAGTATTTCTACCCTAATCCACGTATCGAACTCCCACATGATAGTCCAGGGGAGTGGCCCAGGGAAGTGGTCCAGGGGAGTGGTCCAGGGGAGTGGCCCAGGGGAGTGGTCCAGGGGAGTGGTCCAGGGGAGTGGCCCAGGGGAGTGGTCCAGGGGAGTGGTCCAGGGGAGTGGTCCAGGGGAGTGGTCCAGGGGAGTGGTCCAGGGGAGTGGTCCAGGGGAGTGGTCCAGGGGAGTGGTCCAGGGGAGTGGCCCAGGGGAATGGTCCAGGGGAGTGGTCCAGGGGAGTGGCCCAGGGGAGTGGTCCAGGGGAGTGGTCCAGGGGAGTGGTCCAGGGGAGTGGCCCAGGGGAGTGGTCCAGGGGAGTGGTCCAGGGGAGTGGTCCAGGGGAGTGGTCCAGGGGAGTGGTCCAGGGGAGTGGTCCAGGGGAGTGGTCCATGGTATATAATGAAAATTATATGTATATATTTACCTTTTCATATAATGTTATATTGCCAATGTTTTCATTAATAGCTAAAGTGAAAATATCCTGCTTTATATTAACTATGTAATGTAGGCAGGATGTGGCAGTTACACTTCTCACTGTGATCGCTGTTGAATAGTTGTGATTAGCTGTCCACCGTCGCAAACTGCCTTGCTAACTACTGCTCGCTTGTTTGTGTCAGGTTGTACCTTGCACCTCGCTGGAGTAGCATGGGCGAGTCACGTGATATCTGATGTAAGGCCTGTAGTCGAGAAATCCCTCTCTCTCCATCTACTGCTGATCCCGGGAGCATGGCTCTCTCTCCGTCTACTCCTGATCTGGGGAGCATGGCTCTCTCCGTCTACTGCTGATCCCGGGAGCACGGCTCTCTCTCCATCTACTGCTGATCCCGGGAGCATGGCTCTCTCCGTCTACTGCTGATCCCGGGAGCACGGCTCTCTCTCCGTCTACTGCTGATCCCGGGAGCACGGCTCTCTCTCCATCTACTGCTGATCCCGGGAGCACGGCTCTCTCTCCATCTACTGCTGATCCCGGGAGCACGGCTCTCTCTCCATCTACTGCTGATCCCGGGAGCACGGCTCTCTCTCCATCTACTGCTGATCCCGGGAGCACGGCTCTCTCTCCATCTACTGCTGATCCCGGGAGCACGGCTCTCTCTCCATCTACTGCTGATCTGGGGAGCACGGCTCTCTCTCCATCTACTGCTGATCCCGGGAGCACGGCTCTCTCTCCGTCTACTGCTGATCCCGGGAGCACGGCTCTCTCTCCATCTACTGCTGATCTGGGGAGCATGGCTCTCTCTCCATCTACTGCTGATCCCGGGAGCACGGCTCTCTCTCCGTCTACTGCTGATCCCGGGAGCACGGCTCTCTCTCCATCTACTGCTGATCCCGGGAGCATGGCTCTCTCTCCATCTACTGCTGATCCCGGGAGCATGGCTCTCTCTCCATCTACTGCTGATCTGGGGAGCATGGCTCTCTCTCCATCTACTGCTGATCCCGGGAGCACGGCTCTCTCTCCGTCTACTGCTGATCCCGGGAGCACGGCTCTCTCTCCGTCTACTGCTGATCCCGGGAGCATGGCTCTCTCTCCATCTACTGCTGATCCCGGGAGCATGGCTCTCTCTCCATCTACTGCTGATCCCGGGAGCATGGCTCTCTCCGTCTACTCCTGATCTGGGGAGCATGGCTCTCTCTCCATCTGCTCCTGGTCTGGGGAGCATGGCTCTCTCTCCATCTGCTCCTGGTCTGGGGAGCATGGCTCTCTCTCCGTCTACTCCTGATCTGGGGAGCATGGCTCTCTCTCCATCTGCTCCTGGTCTGGGGAGCATGGCTCTCTCTCCATCTGCTCCTGGTCTGGGGAGCATGGCTCTCTCTCCATCTACTCCTGATCTGGGGAGCATGGCTCTCTCTCCGTCTACTCCTGATCTGGGGAGCATGGCTCTCTCTCCATCTGCTCCTGGTCTGGGGAGCATGGCTCTCTCTCCATCTGCTCCTGGTCTGGGGAGCATGGCTCTCTCTCCGTCTACTCCTGATCTGGGGAGCATGGCTCTCTCTCCGTCTACTCCTGATCTGGGGAGCATGGCTCTCTCTCCATCTGCTCCTGGTCTGGGGAGCATGGCTCTCTCTCCATCTGCTCCTGGTCTGGGGAGCATGGCTCTCTCTCCATCTACTCCTGATCTGGGGAGCATGGCTCTCTCTCCATCTACTCCTGATCTGGGGAGCATGGCTCTCTCTCCGTCTACTCCTGATCTGGGGAGCATGGCTCTCTCTCCATCTACTCCTGATCTGGGGAGCATGGCTCTCTCTCCATCTACTCCTGATCTGGGGAGCATGGCTCTCTCTCCGTCTACTCCTGATCTGGGGAGCATGGCTCTCTCTCCATCTACTCCTGATCTGGGGAGCATGGCTCTCTCTCCATCTGCTCCTGGTCTGGGGAGCATGGCTCTCTCTCCATCTGCTCCTGGTCTGGGGAGAATGGCTCTCTCTCCATCTGCTCCTGGTCTGAGGAGCATGGCTCTCTCTCCATCTACTCTTGATCCGGGGAGCATGACTCTCCATCTACTGATCCAGGGAGCATGGCTCTCTCTCCATCTGCTCCTGGTCTGGGGAGAACGACTCTTCATTTGCTCCTGGTCTGGGAGCATGGCTCTCTCTCCATCTGCTCCTGGTCTGGGGAGAATGGCTCTTTCCATTTGCTCCTGGTCTGGGGAGAATGGCTCTCTCTCCATCAGCTCCTGGTCTGGGGAGAATGGCTCTCTCTCCATCTGCTCCTGGTCTGAGGAGCATGGCTCTCTCTACATCTACTCTTGATCCGGGGAGCATGACTATCCATCTACTGATCCGGAGAGCATGGCTTTCTCTCCATCTGCTCCTGGTCTGGGGAGAATGACTCTCTCCATCTGCTCTTGGTCTGGGGAGAATGACTCTCCATTTGCTCCTGGTCTGGGGAGCATGGCTCTCTTTCCATTTGCTCCTGGTCTGGGGAGAATGGCTCTCTCTCCATTTGCTCCTGGTCTGGGGAGAATGGCTCTCTCTCCATTTGCTCTTGGTCTGGGGAGAATGGCTCTCTCTCCATTTGCTCCTGGTCTGGGGAGAATGGCTCTCTCTCCATCTGCTCCTGGTCTGGGGAGAATGGCTCTCTCTTCATCTGCTTGTAGTCCGAGAAACATCTCTCCAGGGATCTCTCTCATCTCTGGCTGTTTGTTCATTATTTACACTCTGTTTTGGTTGGAAGGAATACATATAAATGACCTCATAGGGGACAGGAGCCATAGTAGGGAAACAAGTGTAATCAAAAATAAGATAAAACCAATATTGCAAACTAGAAATACCGCAGGAAATAGCAAACAAGAGGACTCCACTAGCAATAGTGAGGATATATTACCAAAAACAACTGGTGGGAGCTCCATTGTTGGTGCTAGGGAGGATAGAAGTAAGACAGGGAAACATGCACCAACAGGGAATACAGTCACAGAAACCCAAGGCAAACGGAAACCAAGCCTGTGCACATACTATTCACTTGGTATCTGCTGGCATGGGAAATCTGGAAAAACAGATGGGACGTGCAACTATGACCACCCTAGAAAATGCCATGCCCATATGACAACAGGAAAATGCAAACTCCCTTCCTGTAAGCTTTTTCACCCTGAACTGTGTACCTCTTCAGTACAGGAAAGACTGTGCTATAACTTAAATTGCCAGGCATACCATCTAAAGGGGACGAAAAGATACAAAACATCCAGGCCATGGGAAAACCTGGGTAGCCACAGCCACCCAAGAGGGAGAGGTTTTTTAGTGCCAGGAAGGGAAAAAACTGGCAGGAAATGGCAGAAATCGTACACCAAATCCAGTCATTCCTGGAGTGGAACCACAGTCGAGGGCCTCCACTCCAAACCAACAGATACAGATACTAATGCCGGAAAAAAATCCCCCCCCCCAGTACCAACAATACCACCAGTCCGATAACATTCTTCTTGGCAAATATACAGGGTCTAAAGCCAGCAACAAACAACAAAATACCTTTCATCCGTGGACTGCTTGCAGAGGCAAAGGCAATGTTCGCGGCTTTCACTGAGACCCACATAAAGGATCACTTGGACAACGAAATATGGATCCCAGGTTACAACCTATACAGATGTGACAGAGTGAATAGGCAAAAGGGAGGGGTTGGCCTGTACATTGCAGAGTCACTTGTTTGCACAGAACTGCTAAATGCCTCAAATGATGTAGTGGAAGTTTTAGCAGTAAAGGTCGAGAACCAAAACCTAGTCATTGTGGTAGTCTACAAGCCTCCAGATGCAACATCCCAGCAATTCCAGGAACAGCTGTTAAAAATTGACCACTGTCTGGAAAATCTTCCAGCTCCTGCACCCAACATCTTGCTCCTGGGGGATTTCAACTTAAGGCACCTAAAATGGAGGAATATTGCAAATAATATTGTTGCAGTAATAACACCAGGAGGCAGCTCTGATGAAAACTCACACTCACGCGAGCTTTTAAATCTCTGCACAAAATTCAATTTAAACCAGCAAATAATAGAGCCTACTAGACTGGAGAATACACTAGACCTCATCTTCACTAACAATGATGATCTGATAAGAAATGTCACCATAACAAAAACAATATACTCAGATCACAACATAACTGAAGTTCAGTCATGTATGCGTGGAGCCCCAGACCGACATAATGAGATTAATCACGAAAGAGCATTCACCAAATTCAACTTCAATAACAAAAACATAAAGTGGGACCAAGTAAACCAAGTCCTAACCGATATAAGCTGGGAAGATATACTAAGCAATACAGACCCCAACTTATGCCTAGAACAGATTAACTCGGTGGCACTCGATGTATGCACAAGGCTTATTCCTCTAAGAAAAAGGAGGAGTAGATGTAAAATAGAAAGAGACAGGCGCTTCCTTTACAGGCGATGGAAAAGAATAACAGAGCGGCTAAAAGAGGTCAATATATCTGAAATGCGTAGGGAGACACTGGTCAGAGAAATAGCAAGCATCGAACTTAAGCTAAAAGAATCCTTTAGGAGTCAGGAATCGCGGGAAGAACTAAAAGCCATAAATGAAATCGAAAGAAACCCAAAGTATTTCTTCTCCTATGCCAAATCAAAATCGAGAACAACGTCCAGTATTGGGCCCCTACTTAAACAAGATGGGTCCTACACAGATGACAGCAAGGAAATGAGTGAGCTACTCAAGTCCCAATATGACTCAGTTTTTAGCAAGCCGCTAACCAGACTGAGAGTCGAAGATCAAAATGAATTTTTTATGAGAGAGCCACAAAATTTGATTAACACAAGCCTATCCGATGTTATCCTGACGCCAAATGACTTCGAACAGGCGATAAATGACATGCCCATGCACTCTGCCCCAGGGCCAGACTCATGGAACTCTGTGTTCATCAAGAACTGCAAGAAGCCCCTATCACGAGCCTTTTCCATCCTATGGAGAGGGAGCATGGACACGGGGGTCGTCCCACAGTTACTAAAAACAACAGACATAGCCCCACTCCACAAAGGGGGCAGTAAAGCAACAGCAAAGAACTACAGACCAATAGCACTAACATCCCATATAAAAATCTTTGAAAGGGTCCTAAGAAGCAAGATCACCACCCATCTAGAAACCCATCAGTTACACAACCCAGAGCAACATGGGTTTAGAACAGGTCGCTCCTGTCTGTCTCAACTATTGGATCACTACGACAAGGTCCTAAATGCACTAGAAGACAAAAAGAATGCAGATGTAATATATACAGACTTTGCAAAAGCCTTCGACAAGTGTGACCATGGCGTAATAGCGCACAAAATGCGTGCTAAAGGAATAACAGGAAAAGTCGGTCGATGGATCTATAATTTCCTCACTAACAGAACACAGAGAGTAGTCGTCAACAGAGTAAAGTCCGAGGCAGCTACGGTGAAAAGCTCTGTTCCACAAGGCACAGTACTCGCTCCCATCTTGTTCCTCATCCTCATATCCGACATAGACAAGGATGTCAGCCACAGCACCGTGTCTTCCTTTGCAGATGACACCCGAATCTGCATGACAGTGTCTTCCATTGCAGACACTGCAAAGCTCCAGGCGGACATCAACCAAATCTTTCAGTGGGCTGCAGAAAACAATATGAAGTTCAACGATGAGAAATTTCAATTACTCAGATATGGTAAACATGAGGAAATTAAATCTTCATCAGAGTACAAAACAAATTCTGGCCACAAAATAGAGCGAAACACCAACGTCAAAGACCTGGGAGTGATCATGTCGGAGGATCTCACCTTCAAGGACCATAACATTGTATCAATCGCATCTGCTAGAAAAATGACAGGATGGATAATGAGAACCTTCAAAACTAGGGAGGCCAAGCCCATAATGACACTCTTCAGGTCACTTGTTCTATCTAGGCTGGAATATTGCTGCACACTAACAGCACCTTTCAAGGCAGGTGAAATTGCCGACCTAGAAAATGTACAGAGAACTTTCACGGCACGCATAACGGAGATAAAACACCTCAATTACTGGGAGCGCTTGAGGTTCCTAAACCTGTATTCCCTGGAACGCAGGAGGGAGAGATACATGATTATATACACCTGGAAAATCCTAGAGGGACTAGTACCGAACTTGCACACGAAAATCACTCACTACGAAAGCAAAAGACTTGGCAGACGATGCACCATCCCCCCAATGAAAAGCAGGGGTGTCACTAGCACGTTAAGAGACCATACAATAAGTGTCAGGGGCCCGAGACTGTTCAACTGCCTCCCAGCACACATAAGGGGGATTACCAACAGACCCCTGGCAGTCTTCAAGCTGGCACTGGACAAGCACCTAAAGTCAGTTCCTGATCAGCCGGGCTGTGGCTCGTACGTTGGTTTGCGTGCAGCCAGCAGCAACAGCCTGGTTGATCAGGCTCTGATCCACCAGGAGGCCTGGTCACAGACCGGGCCGCGGGGGCGTTGACCCCCGGTACTCTCTATAGGTAAACTCCAGAGTATGTTTTCGCTAGTGAGTTCGAAATATACCTCTCGTTCAGACTTAGTGGTTTTGACGTTTTGCAGAGGTTGTGTGTAGTGTGGAAACACTCTTCAATCCCGGTCCCAAGCTGAAGCTTCTGACTTACTTTGTGTGGCATCTACGCACCGTTGTAGTTGGGGATTTGGATATGCTGAACTTAGATTCAGTATTAAGGGAGATTTATGCCTGTTATGGAGGATCTGCTGATAGTCCTTAGTTAGGGGCGTTATTTTGCCTACTTGTTCCTGACGCTATTTGGCTGCTTGGTACATTATTGCTATTTGGCGGATGTTTCGTCATTTTGTACAAGTTAGCTGTTTTGATTGCCTTGATTTCGTTGGATTATTATCACCTGGTTACCTGGAGGTTATTCCGGGGATCAACGCCCCCGCGGCCCGGTCCATGACCAGGCCTCCCGATGGGTCAGGGCCTGATCAACTAGGCTGTTACTGCTGGCCACATGCAGTCCAACGTACGAGCCACAGCCCGGCTGATCCGGCATTGACTTTAGGTATCTGTCCAGCTCTCTCTTGAAGGCAGCCAGGGGTTTATTGGCAATTCCCCTAATGCTTGATGGGAGGCTGTTGAACAGTCTTGGGCCCCAGACACTTATGGTGTTTTCCCTTAGTGTACCAATGGCGCCCCTACTTTTAATTGGGGGGCATTTTGCATCGCCTGCCCAGTCTTCTACTTTCGTAGGGAGTGATTTCTGTGTGCAGATTTGGGACCATTCCTTCCAGGATTTTCCAAGTGTAGATTATGATATATCTCTCCCTCCTGCGTTCCAACGAGTACAAGTCAAGTGCTTCCAAGCGTTCCCAGTAGTTAAGGTGCCTGACAGAACTTATACGTGCAGTAAAGGATCTCTGTACACTCTCTAGATCTGCGATTCCACCTGCTTTGAATGGAGAAGTTAATGTACAGCAGTATTCCAGCCTAGAGAGAAGTGATTTGAAAAGGATCATCATTGGCTTGGTATCTCTCGTTTAGAACGTTCTCATTATCCATCCTATCATTTTCTTTGCACGTGCGATCGTGGCACTGTTGTGATCCTTGAAAGTGAGGTCCTCAGACATTACTACTCCCAGGTCCCTTACATTGCTTTTCCGCTCTATTGTATGGCCAGAGTCTGTAGTATACTCTGTTCTAGTTATTGTCTCCTCCAGTTTTCCTAAACGAAGTAGTTGGAATTTGTCCTCATTGAACATCATATTGTTTACCGTTGCCCACTGGAAAACTTTGTTTATATCTTCTTGGAGGTTAACCGCGTCCTCAGCAGATGACAGCCTCATGCAGATCCTAGTATCATCCGCAAAGGATG
>NC_091299.1:44819141-44877875 GCF_038502225.1 Cherax quadricarinatus | reverse complement strand
ATCCGCAAAGGATGATACGGTGCTTTGGTGTATATCTCTGTCTATGTCTGATATGAGGATGAGTAATAAAATGGGGGCGAGTACTGTGCCTTGTGGAACAGAGCTCTTCACTACGGCAGCCTCCGATTTAACCCTGTTGACCACTACTCTTTGTGTTCGATTTGTTAGGAAGTTGAAGATTCATCTCCCCACTTTCCCAGTTATTCCTTTAGCACGTATTTTATGGGCTATTACACCATGATCGCATTTGTCAAATGCTTTTGCAAAGTCTGTGTATATTACATCTGCATTCTGATTTTCTTCCAGTGCATCCAAGGCCATATCATAGTGATCCAGTAGTTGTGAGAGGCAGGAGTGACCTGCCCTGAACCCATGTTGCCCTGGATTGTGCAAGTGATTTGCAATCCTGCTTCTTAGCACTCTTTCAAAGATTTTTATGATGTGGAACGTCAGAGCTATTGGTCTCTAGTTCTTAGCTAATGCTTTGCTGCCACCTTTATGGAGTGGGGCTATATCCGTTGTTTTAAGTGACTGTGGAATTTCACCCATGTCCAAGCTTCTCCTCCATAGTGTACTTAGGGCACGCAAGAGGGGTTTCTTGCAGTTCTTAATGAAAACAGAGTTCCATGAGTCTGGGCCCAGGGCTGAGTGCATGGGCATGTTGTCAATGGCTTTTTCGAAATCTATCGGAGTTAGGGCAATGTCGGAAATCTGGCATATATTTATGGAGTTTTGAGGCTCATTCATGAAGAAATCATTTGGGTCGTCGATCCTCAGACTGATTAGTGGTTCACTAAACACAGAGTCATACTGGGATTTCAATATTTCACTCATTTCCTTGTTGTCATCTGTGTAAGTCCCATCCTGAGTAAGGGCCCAATACTAGATGTGGTATTTGCCTTGTTTTTGGCATATGCAAAGAAATATTTTGAATTTCTTTCAATTTCACTAATAGTTTTAAGCTCCTGTCTCTCCTGGTTCCTGTAAGAGACATTTAACTTAAGTTCGATAGTTTCCACTTCCCCGGTCAGCGCCTCCTTTCGTGTATCAGATATTCGAGCACTCCTGAGGAGCTCAGTGACTCTTCGTCGTCTTCTGTAGAGGGAGCGTCTTTCTCTCTCCAGTTTACTCCTGCTCTTCTTCTTTCTTAGGGGAATATGCCTAGAACATGCTTCAGCTGCCAGGAAGTTGATCCTTTCAAGGCACTGGTTTGGATCCATGTCATTTAAGATATCTTCCCAACATGTTTCGTTTAGGACATGGTTTACCTGGTCCCAGTTGATGTTCTTGTTGTTGAAGTTGTATTTTGTGAAGACACCTTCACAGGTACATGCATTCTGCTGATCAGGACCCCTATGCATGTACATCTGGACTTCGATTAGGTTGTGATCGGAATTAGTTGTTTTTGATATTCTTATGTCTCTTATCAGGTCCTCATTATTTGTGAAGATAAGGTCAAGTGTGTTTTCTAGTCTTGTTGGCTCCACTATCTGCTGGCTTAAGGTGTGTTTTTCGCAGAGACTTAGTAGCTCATGTGTGTGTGACCTTTCATCTGCGCTACCTCCGGGAATTGTTTCAGCTATAACATTATTTGCTACATTCTTCCATTTTGTATGCCTTAGGTTGAAATCACCAAGCAGTAAGATGTTTGGGGATGGAGCTGGAAGGTTTTCCAGACAGTAATCAATTTTCAGAACTAGACTTGATCTTATTCTGACTACTTGTCATAAAAAGCAGAAACATGCTTGATGCTGGAGGGGAGACCTTATAGTATTCTCTCGAGATGTCTATACTTTATAGAAATAGTCTTTATGTAACAGAGTACTCCGGAGGAGTGTGGCCCATACTGCGGTGGTCCGGGGTGTGTGGCCCGTACTGCGGTGGTCCGGGGTGTGTGGCCCATACTGCGGTGGTCCGGGGTGTGTGGCCCGTACTGCGGTGGTCCGGGGTGTGTGGCCCGTACTGCGGTGGTCCGGGGTGTGTGGCCCATGCTGCGGTGGTCCGGGGTGTGTGGCCCATACTGCGGTGGTCTGGGGTGTGTGGCCCATGCTGCGGTGGTCTGGGGTGTGTGGCCCATGCTGCGGTGGTCCGGGGTGTGTGGCCCGTACTGCGGTGGTCCGGGGTGTGTGGCCCATGCTGCGGTGGTCTGAGGTGTGTGGCCCATACTGCGGTGGTCTGGGGTGTGTGGCCCATGCTGCGGTGGTCTGGGGTGTGTGGCCCATGCTGCGGTGGTCTGGGGTGTGTGGCCCATGCTGCGGTGGTCTGGGGTGTGTGGCCCATGCTGCGGTGGTCTGGGGTGTGTGGCCCATACTGCGATGGTCTGGGGTGTGTGGCCCATGCTGCGGTGGTCTGGGGTGTGTGGCCCATGCTGCGGTGGTCCGGGGTGTGTGGCCCATGCTGCGGTGGTCCGGGGTGTGTGGCCCATACTGCGGTGGTCTGGGGTGTGTGGCCCATGCTGCGGTGGTCCGGGGTGTGTGGCCCATGCTGCAGTGGTCCGGGGTGTGTGTGATGGTCTGGGGTGTGTGGCCCATGCTGCGGTGGTCCAGGGTGTGCAGCCCATGTTGTGGTGGTCCGGGGGTGTGGCCCATGCTGTAGTGGTCCGGTGGGTGTGGCCCATGCTGAGGTGGTCCGTGGTGTGTGACCCATGCTACTGTGGTCCTGGAGGTGTTTCTCATGCTGCGGTGATCCGGGGGTGTGACCCATGCTGCTGTGGTCCAGGGGTATGGCCCATGCTGCGGTGGTCCGGGGTGTGACCCATGCTGCAGTGGTCCTGGAGGTGTGGCCCATGCTGCGGTGGTCCGGGGGTGTGGCCCATTCTGTGGTGGTCCGGGGTGTGTGGCCCATGCTGCGGTGGTCCGGGGGGTGTGGCCCATGCTGCGGTGGTCCGGGGAGGGTGTGATCCTCTTCCCTCGGTAACCACAACAACAATTTGTCGCCCACCCTGGTGGGTGGGTGATAGTGTGGCTGTGATGGATGTCCATGGTGGGTGTGGGCGCTGATCACTTGATAGTACGAGGGAAAGTGAGCGGCCAGGGGTGAGAAGATGATGTTGCAGGGGCGGGAGCATGAGCAGGAAGGGTGTGAAGTGGACGGGAGTGAGGAGGGAGAGGTGCGAAGTGGGCGGGTATGAGCAGGAGGGGTATGAGGTGGGCAGGTATGAGCAGAAGGGGTTACCTGGAGGTTATTCCGGGGATCAACGCCCCCGGGGCCCGGTCCATGACCAGGCCTCCCGATGGATCAGGGCCTGATCAACTAGGCTGTTACTGCTGGCCGCACGCAGTCCAACGTACGAGCCACAGCCCGGCTGATCCGGCACTGACTTTAGGTATCTGTCCAGCTCTCTCTTGAAGGCAGCCAGGGGTTTATTGGCAATTCCCCTAATGCTTGATGGGAGGCTGTTGAACAGTTTTGGGCCCCGGACACTTATGGTGTTTTCCCTTAGTGTACCAATGGCGCCCCTACTTTTTATTGGGGGCATTTTGCATCGCCTGCCCAGTCTTTTACTTTCGTAGGGAGTGATTTCTGTGTGCAGATTTGGGACCATTCCTTCCAAGATTTTCCAAGTGTAGATTATGATATATCTCTCCCTCCTGCGTTCCAACGAGTACAAGTCAAGTGCTTCCAAGCGTTCCCAGTAGTTAAGGTGCTTGACAGATCTCTGTACACTCTCTAGATCTGCGATTTCATCTGCTTTGAATGGAGATGTTAATGTACAGCAGTATTCTAGCCTAGAGAGAACAAGTGATTTGAAAAGGATCATCACTGGCTTGCCATATCTCGTTTTGAAAGTTCTCATTATCCATCCTATCATTTTCTTTGCACGTGCGATCGTGGCACTGTTGTGATCCTTGAAAGTGAGATCCTCAGACATTACTACTCCCAGGTCCCTTACATTATTTTTCCTCTCTATTGTATGGCCGGAGTCAGTAGTATACTCTTTTCTAGTTATTATCTCCTCCAGTTTTCCATAACGGAGTAGTTGGAATTTGTCCTCATTGAACATCATATTGTTTACTGTTGCCCACTGGAAAACTTTGTTTATATCTTCTTGGAGGTTAACCGCGTCCTCAGCAGATGACAGCCTCATGCAGATCCTAGTATCATCCGCAAAGGATGATACGGTGCTGTGGTGTATATCTCTGTTTATGTCTGATATGAGGATAAGGAATAAGATGGGGGCGAGTACTGTGCCTTGTGGAACAGAGCTCTTCACTATGGCAGCCTCCGATTTAACTCTGTTGACCACTACTCTTTGTGTTCGAGTTGTTAGGGGTGTGAAGTGGGCGGGAATGGGCGGAAGGGTGTGAAGTGGTCTGGGATGGGCTGAGGGTGGATCGGCGCAGATAAAAGAGATTTGGGAAATGGAGTGAGATTTGATAGACAAACCCGCCAACTCTCGCACACCCGCCCACTCTCGCACACCCGCCCACTCTCGCACACCCGCCCACTCTCGCACACTTGCCCACTCTCGCACAACTGCCCACTCTCGCACACCTGCCCACTCGCACACCCGCCCACTCGCACACCTGCCCACTCTCGCACACCCGCCCGCTCTCGCACACCCAACCACTCTCGCACACCCGCCCACTCTCGCACACCCGCCCACTCGCAGACCTGCCCACTCTCGCACACCCAACCACTCTCGCACACCCGTCCACTCTCGCACGCCCGCCCACTATCGCACACCCGCCCACTCTCGCACACCTGCCCACTCTCGCACACCCGACCACTCTCGCACACCCAACCAATCTCGCACACCCGACCACTCTCACACACCTGCCCACTCTCACACACCTGCCCACTCTCGCACGCCCGCCCACTCTCGCACACCTGCCCACTCTCGCACCCCCCCCACTCTTGCACACCCGACCACTCTCGTACACCCGCCCACTCTCGCACACCCTGACCCTCGCACACTCGACCACACTCTCGCACACCTGCCCACTCTCATACCTGCCCACTCTCGCACCTGCCCATTCCCACACACCCGCCCACACTCACACACTTGCCCACTCTCACACCTGCCCACTCTCGCACACCTGTCCACTCTCACACACCTGCCCACTCTCACACACCTTCCCACTCTCACACACCTGCCCACTCTCGCACACCTGCCCACTCTCGCACGCCCGCCCACTCTCGCACACCTGCCAACTCTCGCACACCCCCCACTCTTGCACACCCGACCACTCTCGTACACCCGCCCACTCTCGCACACCCCGACCCTCGCACACTCGACCACTCTCGCACACCTGCCCACTCTGACACCTGCCCACTCTCGTACACCTGCCCACTCTCACACACCTGCCCACTCTCACACACCTGCCCACTCTCACACACCTGCCCACTTTCACACACCTGCCTACTCACACACCTGCCCACTCTCACACACCTGCCCACTCTCACACACCTGCCCACTTTCACACACCTGCCTACTCACACACCTGCCCACTCTCACACATTTGCCCACTCTCACACCTGCCTACTCTCACACACCTGCCCACTCTCACACACCTGCCCACTCACACACCTGCACACTCTCACACACCTGCCCACTCTCACACCCGCTCACTCTCACACATTTGCCCACGGTCACACCTGCCCACTTTCACACCTGCCCATTCCCGTACATCTCACACCTGCCCATTCCCGCGCGCCGGCCTTTTTCTCTCACTCGCTCACTCTCACGCAGCCGCCCACTGTCCCGCACCACACGACACCACACACACGCCCACGACACAACACATACGCCCACGACACCACACACAGGCCCACGACACCACACACACGCCCATGACACCACACACACGCCCACGACACCACACATACGCCCACGACACCACACACACGCCCTCGAGTACATACAATATCCTTTTAATCATCCCTACAATTTCGATTTGGGAACTCGACTCCCTTTTGTCTCAGGTCGAGACCCAACTGTGGTGAGGGATTGCCAGAGTGAAGGATTGCCAGAGTGAAGGATTGCCAGAGTGAAGGATTGCCAGAGTGAAGGATTGCCAGAGTGAAGGAGCGCCAGAGTGAAGGATTGCCAGAGTGAAGGATTGCCAGAGTGAAGGATTGCCAGAGTGAAGGAGCGCCAGAGTGAAGGATTGCCAGAGTGAAGGAGGGCCAGAGTGAAGGAGCGCCAGAGTGAAGGATTGCCAGAGTGAAGGATTGCCAGAGTGAAGGAGGGCCAGAGTGAAGGAGCGCCAGAGTGAAGGATTGCCAGAGTGAAGGATTGCCAGAGTGAAGGATTGCCAGAGTGAAGGATTGCCAGAGTGAAGGAGGGCCAGAGGGAAGGATTGCCAGAGTGAAGGATTGACAGAGTGAAGGATTGCCAGAGTGAAGGAGGGCCAGAGTGAAGGATTGCCAGAGTGAAGGATTGCCAGAGCGTAGGACTGCCAGAGTGAAGGATTGCCAGAGTGAAGGATTGCCAGAGTGAAGGATTGCCAGAGTGAAGGATTGCCAGAGTGAAGGATTGCCAGAGTGAAGCAGAGCCAGAGTGAAGGATTGCCAGAGTGAAGGATTGCCAGAGTGAAGGAGGGCCAGAGTGAAGGAGAGCCAGAGTGAAGGATTGCCAGAGTGAAGGAGAGCCAGAGTGAAGGATTGCCAGAGTGAAGGAGAGCCAGAGTGAAGGAGGGCCAGAGTGAAGGAGAGCCAGAGTGAAGGAGGGCCAGAGTGAAGGAGGGCCAGAGTGAAGGAGGGCCAGAGTGAAGGAGGGCCAGAGTGAAGGAGAGCCAGAGTGAAGGAGGGCCAGAGTGAAGGAGGGCCAGAGTGAAGGAGGGCCAGAGTGAAGGAGAGCCAGAGTGAAGGAGGGCCAGAGTGAAGGAGGGCCAGAGTGAAGGAGGGCCAGAGTGAAGGAGAGCCAGAGTGAAGGAGGGCCAGAGTGAAGGAGGGCCAGAGTGAAGGAGGGCCAGAGTGAAGGATTGCCAGAGTGAAGGATTGCCAGAGTGAAGGATTGCCAGAGTGAAGGAGAGCCAGAGTGAAGGATTGCCAGAGTGAAGGATTGCCAGAGTGAAGGAGGGCCAGAGTGAAGGAGAGCCAGAGTGAAGGATTGCCAGAGTGAAGGAGAGCCAGAGTGAAGGAGGGCCAGAGTGAAGGAGAGCCAGAGTGAAGGAGGGCCAGAGTGAAGGAGGGCCAGAGTGAAGGAGGGCCAGAGTGAAGGAGGGCCAGAGTGAAGGAGGGCCAGAGTGAAGGAGGGCCAGAGTGAAGGAGAGCCAGAGTGAAGGAGAGTCAGAGTGAAGGAGAGCCAGAGTGAAGGAGAGCCAGAGTGAAGGAGGGCCAGAGTGAAGGAGAGCCAGAGTGAAGGAGGGCCAGAGTGAAGGAGGGCCAGAGTGAAAAAGGGTTAGAGTAAAGGAGGGTCAGAGTGAAGGAGGGCTAAAGTGAAGGGGGACCAGAGCGAAGAGGAGCCAGAGTGATGAGGGGCCAGAGTGAAGGAGGACCAGAGTGAAGGAGGGCCAGAGTGAAGGGGGGCCAGAGTGAAGGAGGGTTAGAGTGAAAGAGGACCAGATTGAATGAGGGTCAGAGTGAATGAGGGTCAGAGTGAAGGAGGGCCAGAGTGAAAGAGGGCCAGAGTGGAAGGCCAGAGTAAAGAAGGGCCTTAATGAAGGAGGGCCAGAGTGAAAGAGGGCCAGAGTGGAAGGCCAGAGTGAAAGAGGACCAGAGTGAATGAGGGTCAGAGTGAAGGAGGGTCAGAGCGAAAGAGGGCCAGAGTGAAGGAGGGGCCAGAGTGAAGGAGGGCCAGAGTGAAGAGGGGCCATGGTGAAGGAGGGCCAGAGTGAAGGAGAGCCAGAGTGAAGGAGAGCCAGAGTGAAGGAGGGCCAGAGTGAATGAGGGCCAGAGTGAAGGAGAGCCAGAGTGAAGGAGGGCCAGAGTGAATGAGGGCCAGAGTGAAGGAGGGCCAGAGTGGAGGAGTGCCAGAGTGAAGGAGTGCACATCTGGTGATGTTATGAGTGCACATATTATGATGTTAGTCTGTCTAGGCTCTAGTGCACAAAGAAAGGCTCATGGCGTCTTGGGAACCTGGTTTGCCTGCTGAAGTTCCTTCTCCAAACACTGAGCTTGTGTTCGAGAAGGCTGTGACTGGCACTCGTCTGCAGAGTGCCATCCCAACTTGGTGCCACCACTGATAGACAGTGAGTCAGGCACTTGGTCACACACAGCTCACTGACTAGTCAACGCTTGCATGAGAAATTTAGTGCATGTGAAAGTTTTGTGGATGAGTGCCGTGGACCTGTGCCAGGTGTCACCTACTGGATGACACTTGGGGCTCGATTCTCCCTCTTGGGAATGGAGCCACCGCCCACATCGACAAGTGTGACCACGGGGCCAGGTGCCACGGGCTCACCTGGAGGAAGTGAGAATTACAGCCCACATCCGAGGTCCTCTTCATCAGACTCAGGTGTTCTCAGCAACATGATACGCATCCTACCTCGCGTCTTCCATTTTCTATGCACCTGTAGATTCGCTTGTATTAATTAACCAGCAGTTGTTATACTTGTGTATTGTGTGTTGACGTGTGTGTCAGTGTGTCGACGCCCCTCAGTGCAGTTGTCTAGTTAACATCGTGATGGTGTGTGTGTTACTGCACAATGTATTGTTATAAGTAATGTAATTATTATTATAATCTCCTATCTTTATCTCTCTCTCCTTCCCTCTCTTCTTTTTCCTTTTATTTCTTCCTCTCTCTCTCTCTCTCTCTCTCTCTCTCTCTCTCTCTCTCTCTCTCTCTCTCTCTCTCTCTCTCTCTCTCTTCGTGTTGCCCTTACTTCAACCACTACACTCCGCCGTGCCTCTATCACCTGGCTTTCATACGTAACCAATATTTCGACGCCAACATCTCAATCTCGGGTTGTAAGTACATGGGGCAGGGGGATGCGGGAGGTAGCTGGAGGGAGGCTGGCCAGGTGAAGTGGGAGAGACGTCGAGGGTGGCCAGGTGAGGGGACTGAGAGCGGTGCAACATTGTCTTGTCCCTGGCTCTCAGCCCCTCCCTCTCACCCTCCCTGCGCCGTGATCGTTCTTAATAACAAAGGAATAAAAACCTGGGTTTTACCTTGGTGGAAGGAGGCGAGGCGTCCCTACGTGGGTGCTGGAGCTTGGTAACCAGCGCTCTGCTCACTGATAATTGTCTCATATCACCGTAAGTGATGACACAGTTATGTACGACTAACCTGCGGCTACCTAGCCGGGTCATCCTTACTCTTGTACCTAGCAGACTCCTGCACTCTCTTGCAGGAACTTAATACAGTTCTATCGTGCAAGAGTAATCTTTTATCTTGCAGGAGCTTAATATAGTTCTATCTTGCAGGAGCTCATTACAGGTCTATCTTGCAGGAGCTTACTGCAGTTCTATCTTGCAGGAGCTTATTACAGTTCTATCTTGAAGGATATTACGGTTCTATCATGCAGGAGCTTAATATACTTTTATCTTGCAGGAGCTTAATACACTTTTATCTTGCAGGAGCTTATTACGGTTCTATCTTGCAGGAGCGTGTGGGTGAGGTAGTGAAGCGTGCTGGTGTTTCCGTAGTGCTCACCTCCGTCTGCAACGCCTGCGCCTTCTTTGCTGGAGCCCTGGTGCCAGTGCCAGCCCTGCGAGCCTTCTGCATGCAGGCGGCGCTGCTGGTGCTCTTCAACCTGGTCTCCGCCCTGGTGGTCTTCCCGGCAGTCATGAGTCTGGACCTGCGACGTCGTCACGCCGGCCGAGCAGACCTGTTGTGCTGCTTCCAGGGCAGCGAGAAGGAACAGGTGGTGCCTCTGCAGCATCAGGTCTCGCCTGCAGCCGCTGAAGAAGGGAGGAGCAGAGTGCGGCACTCTCGCTCGTGTGTTGCGGAGCGCACCAGGAAAGTTACAGTGACGCGGGCGTTACCTCCTCCAGGGGGCGGGACCGTCACCCATGTGGTGCCTCCCACTGCTCCTCGGGAGTGCTGGGGGGCGCCGCCAGGCCCTCATGCCCCTTCAGCGCCCTCCCTGGAGTCCCTCTCCACGGCCAACTCTACCCGCGATCTCGTGGGTGGCGGGAAGAAGTGTTCAGGGTTGTCCCGAGCGTGGAGATCTACGGTTAAATTCTGGTCTGGCTGGAGCATAGGAGAGCTGGTGGCTACGGTCTACGGTCCAGCGCTAACCCACGGAGCGGTGAAAGCCGCCACCATTGTGGGTCTAATAGTCTCTGTAGCTGCGGCAGCGTGGGGCGTCAGCCGCGTGGAAGACGGTTTGGATCTGACCGACATCGTGCCGAGTCACACCCCTGAGTACGCCTTCCTGTCGGCACAACAGCGCTACTTCGGCTTCTACAACATGTTCGCGGTGACACAGGGTAACCTGGAGTACCCCACCAAGCAGAGACTCCTCCACGAGTACTACGAGGCCTTCACCAGCGTCAATAACATCATCAAGAATGACGACGGAGGCCTTCCAGAGTTCTGGCTCTCACTCTTCAGGGACTGGCTTGTTGGTGAGTACCTGCTTCTCTCTCTCTCTCTCTCTTTCTCACTTGTTGACACAACCTGCCCTCCTTCCATGGTTTAATACTCCCTGTGAGTCTACCACCCACACACTACTTGTCTACCACTTGAGACGCACCGTCCCCATCCCTCACACTCCATCATTTCCCTTCCCTTCCTTCTCCGGCTATTATGAGGAGTCACATTTATAGCTCAGAGAGTTTATTTTATAGTGCCGCTGACAAAAAGAGTCGAATTATCTACGTTGATCTGTCGTAACTCAGGAATGACGGACGTGTATGTGTGTGTGTGTGTGTGTGTGTGTGTGTGTGTGTGTGTGTGTGTGTGTGTGTGTGTGTGTGTGTGTGTGTGTGTGTGGGTGAGTGGGTGGGTGGGTTCGTGGGTGGGTGGGTGGGTGTTGGTGGGTGGGTGTGGGTGGGTAGGTTACCTGGAGGTTATTCCGGGGATCAACTCCCCCGCGGCCCGGTCTATGACCAGGCCTCGCGATGGATCAGAGCCTGATCAACTAGGCTGTTACTGCTGCCTTGGAAGCTGGAAGGGAACCTTGGAAGCTGGAAGTGAACCTTGGAAGCTGGAAGGAAACCTTGGAAGCTGGAAGGGAACCTTGGAAGCTGGAAGTGAACCTTGGAAGCTGGAAGGGAACCTTGGAAGCTGGAAGGGAACCTTGGAAGCTGGAAGTGAACCTTGGAAGCTGGAAGTGAACCTTGGAAGCTGGAAGGGAACCTTGGAAGCTGGAAGGGAACCTTGGAAGCTGGAAGTGAACCTTGGAAGCTGGAAGTGAACCTTGGATGCTGGAAGTGAACCTTGGAAGCTGGAAGGAAACCTTGGAAGCTGGAAGGGAACCTTGGAAGCTGGAAGTGAACCTTGGAAGCTGGAAGGGAACCTTGGAAGCTGGAAGGGAACCTTGGAAGCTGGAAGTGAACCTTGGAAGCGGGAAATGAACCTTGGAAGCTGGAAGTGAACCTTGGAAGCTGGAAGTGAACCTTGGAAGCTGGAAGGGAACCTTGGAAGCTGGATGGGAACCTTGGAAGCTGGAAGGGAACCTTGGAAGCTGGAAGGAAACCTTGGAAGCTGGAAGTGAACCTTGGAAGCTGGAAGGAAACCTTGGAAGCTGGAAGGGAACCTTGGAAGCTGGAAGGGAACCTTGGAAGCTGGAAGGGAACCTTGGAAGCTGGAAGGGAACCTTGGAAGCTGGATGGGAACCTTGGAAGCTGGAAGGGAACCTTGGAAGCTGGAAGGAAACCTTGGAAGCTGGAAGGGAACCTTGGAAGCTGGAAGGGAACCTTGGAAGCTGGAAGGAAACCTTGGAAGCTGGAAGGGAACCTTTGAAGCTGGAAGGAAACCTTGGAAGCTGGAAGGGAACCTTGGAAGCTGGAAGGGAACCTTGGAGGCTGGAAGGAAACCTTGGAAGCTGGAAGGGAACCTTGGAAGCTGGAAGGAAACCTTGGAAGCTGGAAGGGAACCTTGGAAGCTGGAAGGGAACCTTGGAAGCTGGAAGGGAACCTTGGAAGCTGGAAGGGAACCTTGGAAGCTGGAAGGGAACCTTGGAAGCTGGAAGTGAACCTTGAAAGCTGGAAGTGAACCTTGGAAGCTGGAAGTGAACCTTGGAAGCTGGAAGGAAACCTTGGAAGCTGGAAGTGAACCTTGGAAGCTGGAAGGGAACCTTGGAAGCTGGAAGGAAACCTTGGAAGCTGGAAGGGAACCTTGGAAGCTGGAAGGAAACCTTGGAAGCTGGAAGGAAACCTTGGAAGCTGGAAGGAAACCTTGGAAGCTGGAAGTGAACCTTGGAAACTGGAAGGAAACCTTGGAAGCTGGAAGGAAACCTTGGAAGCTGGAAGGAAACCTTGGAAGCTGGAAGGAAACCTTGGAAGCTGGAAGGAAACCTTGGAAGCTGGAAGTGAACCTTGGAAGCTGGAAGGAAACCTTGGAAGCTGGAAGGAAACCTTGGAAGCTGGAAGGAAACCTTGGAAGCTGGAAGTGAACCTTGGAAGCTGGAAGTGAACCTTGGAAGCTGGAAGGAAACCTTGGAAGCTGGAAGGAAACCTTGGAAGCTGGAAGGAAACCTTGGAAGCTGGAAGTGAACCTTGGAAGCTGGAAGTGAACCTTGGAAGCTGGAAGGAAACCTTGGAAGCTGGAAGTGAACCTTGGAAGCTGGAAGTGAACCTTGGAAGCTGGAAGTGAACCTTGGAAGCTGGAAGGAAATCTTGGAAGCTGGAAGGGAACCTTGGAAGCTGGAAGTGAACCTTGGAAGCTGGAAGTGAACCTTGGAAGCTGGAAGGAAACCTTGGAAGCTGGAAGGAAACCTTGGAAGCTGGAAGGAAACCTTGGAAGCTGGAAGGAAACCTTGGAAGCTGGAAGGAAACCTTGGAAGCTGGAAGGAAACCTTGGAAGCTGGAAGGAAACCTTGGAAGCTGGAAGGAAACCTTGGAAGCTGGAAGGAAACCTTGGAAGCTGGAAGGGAACCTTGGAAGCTGGAAGGAAACCTTGGAAGCTGGAAGGAAACCTTGGAAGCTGGAAGTGAACCTTGGAAGCTGGAAGGAAACCTTGGAAGCTGGAAGTGAACCTTGGAAGCTGGAAGGACACCTTGGAAGCTGGAAGGAAACCTTGGAAGCTGGAAGGAAACCTTGGAAGCTGGAAGGAAACCTTGGAAGCTGGAATCTCCCAGCGCTCAGCCTGACACTACTGGAATCTCCCAGCTCAGACTGACACTACTGGAATCTCCCAGCGCTCAGACTGACACTACTGGAATCTCCCAGCGCTCAGCCTGACACTACTGGAATCTCCCAGCTCAGACTGACACTACTGGAATCTCCCAGCTCAGACTGACACTACTGGAATCTCCCAGCGCTCAGACTGACACTACTGGAATCTCCCAGCTCAGACTGAAACTACTGGAATCTCCCAGCTCAGACTGACACTACTGGAATCTCCCAGCTTAGACTGACACTACTGGAATCTCCCAGCTCAGACTGACACTACTGGAATCTCCCAGCTCATACTGACACTACTGGAATCTCCCAGCTCAGACTGACGCTACTGGAATCTCCCAGCTCAGACTGACACTACTGGAATCTCCCAGCTCAGACTGACACTACTGGAATCTCCCAGCGCTCATACTGACACTACTGGAATCTCCCAGCTCATACTGACACTACTGGAATCTCCCAGCTCATACTGACACTACTGGAATCTCCCAGCTCATACTGACACTACTGGAATCTCCCAGCTCAGACTGACACTACTGGAATCTCCCAGCTCAGACTTGCACTACTGGAATCTCCCAGCTCAGACTGACACTACTGAAATCTCCCAGCTCAGACTGACACTACTGGAATCTCCCAGCGCTCAGACTGACACTTCTGGAATCTCCTAGCTCAGACTGACACTACTGGAATCTCCCAGCTCAGACTGACACTGCTGGAATCTCCCAACTCAGACTGACACTACTGGAATCTCCCAGCTCAGACTGACACTACTGGAATCTCCCAGCGCTCAGACTGACACTACTGGAATCTCCCAGCGCTCAGACTGACACTGCTGGAATCTTTCAGCTCTGACCGACACTACTGGAGTCTTCCAGTTCAGCCAAGACAACCACACATGATAACACAGCCTCCACAAACTGGATAGCACAGCCTGTAAACACACATAAGAAAGAAGGATCACTGGAGGAGGTCTACTGGCCCATGCTAGGCAGGTCCAAGTTACAACCACTTAAGAAGGAACGGGCACTGCATCAGACCACACCTTATAGACGACGTCCTCATTACACTAGGTGCCTTGCTACGGCGTGAAGGCAACACCTACCTTCCTACACCACTGGCTGGGTGTTACGGTGCCACGCCACTGAAGACGCTGTGGAGAGTAATGGAAATGCCGCGTGACCTGTGTTTTGCTAAAGAGAATTAGAAGCAGCGCGCGACATATTTATTTTTTACGATAGTGGCATTGAGGGAGCATAAACTATCTAAGTTCCCCCTGGTCGTGTTCCATCACACAGGGTGGATTCCCCTGGTCGTGTTCCATCACACAGGGTGGATTCCCCTGGTCGTGTTACATCACACAGGGTGGGTTCCCCTGGTCGTGCTCCATCACACAGGGTGGGTTCCCCTGGTCGTGCTCCATCACACAGGGTGGATTCCCCTGGTCGTGTTACATCACACAGGGTGGGTTCCCCTGGTCGTGCTCCATCACACAGGGTGGGTTCCCCTGGTCGGGCTCCATCACACAGGGTGGGTTCCCCTGGTCGTGCTCCATCACACAGGGTGGATTCCCCTGGTCGTGTTACATCACACAGGGTGGGTTCCCCTGGTCGTGCTCCATCACACAGGGTGGGTTCCCCTGGTCGTGCTCCATCACACAGGGTGGATTCCCCTGGTCGTGTTACATCACACAGGGTGGGTTCCCCTGGTCGTGTTCCATCACACAGGGTGGATTCCCCTGGTCGTGTTACATCACACAGGGTGGGTTCCCCTGGTCGTGTTCCATCACACAGGGTGGGTTCTCCTGGTCGTGTTCCATCACACAGGGTGGGTTCCCCTGGTCGTGTTCCATCACACAGGGTGGGTTCCCCTGGTCGTGTTCCATCACACAGGGTGGGTTCCCCTGGTCGTGTTCCATCACACAGGGTGGGTTCCCCTGGTCGTGTTCCATCACACAGGGTGGGTTCCCCTGGTCGTGTTACATCACACAGGGTGGGTTCCCCTGGTCGTGTTACATCACACAGGGTGGGTTCCCCTGGTCGTGTTACATCACACAGGGTGGGTTCCCCTGGTCGTGTTACATCACACAGGGTGGGTTCCCCTGGTCGTGTTCCATCACACAGGGTGGGTTCTCCTGGTCGTGTTCCATCACACAAGGTGGGTTCTCCTGGTCGTGTTCCATCACACAGGGTGGGTTCTCCTGGTCGTGTTCCATCACACAAGGTGGGTTCTCCTGGTCGTTTTCCATCACACAAGGTGGGTTCTCCTGGTCGTGTTCCATCACACAGGGTGGGTTCTCCTGGTCGTGTTCCATCACACAGGGTGGGTTCTCCTGGTCGTGTTCCACCACACAGGGTGGGTTCTCTTCGTCGTGTTCCATCACAAAGGGTGGGTTCCCCTGGTCGTGTTACATCACACAGGGTGGGTTCCCCTGGTCGTGTTACATCACACAGGGTGGGTTCCCCTGGTCGTGTTACATCACACAGGGTGGGTTCCCCTGGTCGTGTTCCATCACACAGGGTGGGTTCTCCTGGTCGTGTTCCATCACACAAGGTGGGTTCTCCTGGTCGTGTTCCATCACACAGGGTGGGTTCTCCTGGTCGTGTTCCATCACACAAGGTGGGTTCTCCTGGTCGTTTTCTGGTCGTGTTACATCACACAAGGTGGGTTCTCCTGGTCGTGTTCCATCACACAGGGTGGGTTCTCCTGGTCGTGTTCCATCACACAGGGTGGGTTCTCCTGGTCGTGTTCCACCACACAGGGTGGGTTCTCTTCGTCGTGTTCCATCACAAAGGGTGGGTTCCCCTGGTCGTGTTACATCACACAGGGTGGGTTCCCCTGGTCGTGTTCCATCACACAGGGTAAGTTCCCCTAGTCGTGTTCCATCACACAGGGTGGGTTCTCCTGGTCGTGTTCCATCACACAGGGTGGGTTCTCCTGGTCGTGTTCCATCACACAAGGTGGGTTCTCCTGGTAATGTTCCATCACACAGGGTGGGTTCTCCTGGTCGTGTTCCATCACACAGGGTGGGTTCTCCTGGTCGTGTTCCACCACACAGGGTGAGTTCTCTTGGTCGTGTTCCATCACACAGGGTGGGTCCTCCTGGTCGTGTTCCATCACACAGGGTGGGTTCTCTTGGTCGCGTTCCATCACACAGGGTGGGTTCCCCTGGTCGTGTTCCATCACACAGGGTGGGTTCTCCTGGTCGTGTTCCATCACACAGGGTGGGTTCTCCTGATCGTGTTCCATCTCACAGGGTGGGTTCTCCTGGTCGTGTTCCATCACACAGGGTGGGTTCTCTTGGTCTTGTTCCATCACACAGGGTGTGTTACCCCTGTCTTGTTCCATCACACAGGGTAGGTTCCCCTCGTCGTGTTCCATCACACAGGGGGGGTTCTCCTGGTCGTGTTCCATCACACAAGGTGGGTTCCCTTGGTCGTGTTCCATCACACAGGGTGGGTTCCCCTGGTCGTGTTCCATCACACCGGGTGGGTTCCCCTGGTCGTGCTCCATCACACAGGGTGGGTTCCTCTGGTCGTGTTCCATCACACAGGGTGGGTTTCCGGTTCAACAAACAGAGAGGGAGGTACAACAAGCAGAGAGGGAGGCACAACAGAGAGGGAGGCACAACAAACAGAGAGAGAGTCACAACAAGCAGAGAGGGAGGTACAACAAGCAGAGAGGAAGGCACAACCGAGAGGGAGGTACAACAAGCAGAGAGGGAGGCACAACAAGTAGAGAGGGAGGCACAACAAACAAAGAGGGAGGTACAACAAGCAGAGAGGGAGGTACAACAAACAGATAGGGAGTAACAACAAGCAGAGAGGGAGGCACAACAAACAAAGAGGGAGGTACAACAAGCAGAGAGGGAGGCACAACAAACAGATAGGGAGTAACAACAAGCAGAGAGGAAGGCACAACCAACAGAGAGGGAGGTACAACAAGCAGAGAGGGAGGCACAACAAACAAAGAGGGAGGTACAACAAGCAGAGAGGGAGGTACAACAAACAAAGAGGGAGGTACAACAGAGAGGGAGGTACAACAAGCAGAGAGGGAGGCACAACAAACAGAGAGGGAGGTACAACAAGCAGAGAGGGAGGTACAGCAAACAGAGAGGGAGGTACAACAGAGAGGAAGGTACAACAAACAGAGAGGGAAGTACAATAAGCAGAGAGGGAGGTACAAGACACAGAGAGGGAGACACAACAAACAGAGAGGGAGACACAGCAAGCAGAGAGGGAAGTACAGCAATCAGAGAGGGAGGTACAACAAGCAGAGAGGGAGGTACAACAAACAGAGAGGGAGGCACAACAAACAGAGAGGGAGGCACAACAAACAGAGAGGGAGGCACAACAAACAAAGAGAGAGGTACAACAGGCAGAGAGGGAGGCACAACAATCAGAGAGGGAGGTACAACAAGCAGAGAGGGAGGTACAACAGAGAGGAAGGTACAACAAACAGAGAGGGAAGTACAACAAACATAGAGGGAGGTACAACAATCAGAGAGGGAGGCACAACAATCAGAGAGGGAGGTACAACAAGCAGAGAGGGAGGTACAACAAGCAGAGAGGGAGGTACAACAGAGAGGAAGGTACAACAAACAGAGAGGGAAGTACAACAAACATAGAGGGAGGTACAACAGAGAGGGAGGTACAACAAGCAGAGAGGGAGGCACAACAAGCAGAGAGGGAGGCACAACAATCAGAGAGGGAGGTACAACAGAGAGGGAGGTACAACAAGCAGAGAGGGAGGGACAACAAACAGAGAGGAAAACACAACAAACAGAGAGGGAGGTACAACGAACAGAGAGGGAGGTACAACAAGCATAGAGGGAGGTACAACAAGCATAGAGGGAGGTACAACAAGCATAGAGGGAGGTACAACAAGCATAGAGGGAGGCACAACAATCAGAGAGGGAGGTACAACAAACAGAGAGGAAAACACAACAAACAGAGAGGGAGGTACAACAAGCAGAGAGGGAGGTACAACAAACGGAGAGGGAGGTACAACAGAGAGGGAGGTACAACAAGCAGAGAGGGAGGCACAACAAACAGAGAGGGAGGTACAACAGAGAGGGAGGCACAACAATCAGAGAGGGAGGTACAACAAACAGAGAGGAAAACACAACAAACAGAGAGGGAGGTACAGCAAGCAGAGAGGGACGTACAACAAGCAGAGAGGGAGGTACAACAGAGAGGAAGGTACAACAAACAGAGAGAAAAGTACAACAAACATAGAGGGAGGTACAACAGAGAGGGAGGTACAACAAGCAGAGAGGAAAACACAACAAACAGAGAGGGAGGTACAACGAACAGAGAGGGAGGTACAACAGATAGGGAGGTGCAACAAGCAGAGAGGGAGGTACAACAAACAGAGAGGGAGGTACAACAAGCAGAGAGGGAGGCACAACAATCAGAGAGGGAGGTACAACAAGCAGAGAGGGAGGCACAACAATCAGAGAGGGAAGTACATCAATCAGAGAGGGAGGTACAACAATCAGAGAGGGAGGTACAACAAGCAGAGAGGGAGGCACAACAATCAGAGAGGAAGACACAACAAACAGAGAGGGAGGTACAACACACAGAGAGGGAGGTACAACAAGCATAGAGGGAGGTACAACAAGCAGAGAGGGAGGTACAACAAGCAGAGAGGGAGGTACAACAATCAGAGAGGGAGGTACAACCATCAGAGAGGGAGGTACAACAAGCATAGAGGGAGGTACAACAAACAGAGAGGGAGGTACAACCATCAGAGAGGGAGGTACAACAAGCATAGAGGGAGGTACAACAAACAGAGAGGGAGGTACAACACACAGAGAGGGAGGTACAACAAGCAGAGAGGGAGGTACAACAAGCAGAGAGGGAGGTACAACACACAGAGAGGGAGGTACAACAAGCAGAGAGGGATTTACAACAAACAGAGAGGGAGGTACAACAAACAGAGAGGGAGACACAGCAAGCAGAGAGGGAGGTACAACAAGCAGAGAGGGAGGTACAACAAACAGAGAGGGAGGTACAACAAGCAGAGAGGGAGGCACAACAATCAGAGAGGGAGGTACAGCAATCAGAGAGGGAGGTACAACCATCAGAGAGGGAGGTACAACAATCAGAGAGGGAGGTACAACAAACAGAGAGGGAGGCACAACAATCAGAGAGGGAGGTACAGCAATCAGAGAGGGAGGTACAACCATCAGAGAGGGAGGTACAACAATCAGAGAGGGAGGTACAACAAACAGAGAGGGAGGCACAACAATCAGA
Source organism: Cherax quadricarinatus (assembly GCF_038502225.1). Taxonomy (NCBI): domain Eukaryota; kingdom Metazoa; phylum Arthropoda; class Malacostraca; order Decapoda; family Parastacidae; genus Cherax; species Cherax quadricarinatus. The sequence goes on along the minus strand of NC_091299.1, from coordinate 44,858,451 downwards.
GAGGGAGGTACAACCATCAGAGAGGGAGGTACAACAAACAGAGAGGGAGACACAGCAAGCAGAGAGGAAGGTACAACAATCAGAGAGGGAGGTACAACAATCATAGAGGGAGGTACAACAAACAGAGAGGGAGGTACAACAAACAGAGAGGGAGGTACAACAAGCATAGAGGGAGGTACAACAGAAAGGGAGGTGCATCAAGCAGAGAGGGAGGTACAACAATCATAGAGGGAGGTACAACAAACAGAGAGGGAGGTACAACAATCAGAGAGGGAGACACAGCAAGCAGAGAGGAAGGTACAACAATCAGAGAGGGAGGTACAACAATCATAGAGGGAGGTACAACAAACAGAGAGGGAGGTACAACAAACAGAGAGGGAGGTACAACAAACAGAGAGGGAGGTACAACAAACAGAGAGGGAGGTACAACAAGCATAGAGGGAGGTACAACAGAAAGGGAGGTGCATCAAGCAGAGAGGGAGGTACAACAAACAGAGAGGGAGGTACAACAAGCAGAGAGGGAGGTACAACAAGCAGAGTGGGAGGCACAATAAATAGAGAGGGAGGTACAACAAACAGAGAGGGAGACACAGCAAGCAGAGAGGGAGGTACAACAATCAGAGAGGGAGGTACAACAAAGAGAGAGGGAGACACAGCAAGCAGAAAGGGAGGTACAACAATCAGAGAGGGAGGTACAACAAACAGAGAGGGAGACACAGCAAGCAGAGAGGGAGGTACAACAATCAGAGAGGGAGACACAACAAGCAGAGAGGGAGACACAACAAACAGAGAGGGAGACGCAACAAACAGAGAGGGAGGTACAACAATCAGAGAGGGAGGTACAACAAACAGAGAGGGAAGTACAGCAATCAGAGAGGGAGGCACAACAATCAGAGAGGGAAGTACATCAATCAGAGAGGGAGGTACAACAATCAGAGAGGGAGGTACAACAAGCAGAGAGGGAGGCACAACAATCAGAGAGGGAAGTACATCAATCAGAGAGGGAGGTACAACAATCAGAGAGGGAGGTACAACAATCAGAGAGGGAGGTACAACAATCAGAGAGGGAGGTACAACAATCAGAGAGGGAGGTACAACAAACAGAGAAGGAGGCACAACAATCAGAGAGGGAGGTACAACAATCAGAGAGGGAGGTACAGCAATCAGAGAGGGAGGTACAACAATCAGAGAGGGAGGTACAACAATCAGAGAGGGAGGTACAACAATCAGAGAGGGAGGTACAGCAATCAGAGAGGGAGGTACAACAAACAGAGAGGGAGGTACAACAAGCAGAGAGGGAGGTACAACAATCAGAGAGGGAGGTACAACAATCAGAGAGGGAGGTACAACAATCAGAGAGGGAGGTACAACAATCAGAGAGGGAGGTACAACAATCAGAGAGGGAAGTACAGCAATCAGAGAGGGAGGCACAACAATCAGAGAGGGAGGTACAACAATCAGAGAGGGAGGTACAACAATCAGAGAGGGAGGTACAACAATCAGAGAGGGAGGTACAACAATCAGAGAGGGAGGTACAACAAACAGAGAGGGAGGTACAACAAACAGAGAGGGAGGTACAACAATCAGAGAGGGAGGTACAACAAACAGATAAAGAGGTACAACAAACAGATAAAGAGGTACAACAAACAGATAAAGAGGTACAACAAACAGAGAGGGAGGTACAACAAACAGATAAAGAGGTACAACAAACAGATAAAGAGGAAGGCAGGGTGGTGGGGAAGCAGACGGCAGTCAGACAGATGTGAGGGAGGGGGTGTTGAGTTGGGGGAGGGGTACTGGGGAAAGTGGTTTATGGAGGAGGGGAGCTGATGTAGGGACGGGGTAGTGTGGGGGAGGTGTGTTGTTGGGGGAGGGGTTTTGTGTGGGGAGGGGGCTGGCACTAGTCCAGCTTGTGGTGGTAATGGCACTAACGTCCCCAGCTCGGCACTCTTTCATCCCTGCCTGGTGCCAGGGATCTCTGTGGCGCTGATGGGCCCTGAGGGCAGGTGTCTGTTTATCTCCACACACAGGTGTGTGTGTGTGTGTGTGTGTGTGTGTGTGTGTGTGTGTGTGTGTGTGTGTGTGTGTGTGTGTGTGTGTGTGTGTACGTTCAGGCGTTTGGTGTACACGTAGGATTGTGTGTGCTCACGTATGTGTGTGTTCTTACCTATATGTGGTTGCAGGGGTCGATTCACAGCTCCTAGCCCGACCTCTTCGCTGGTCGCTACTAAGTCACTCTCTCCCTGTTCCCAGAGCTTTGTCATACCTTTTCTAAAAGCTATGTATGGAACTTGCCTCCACTACTTCACTCTCCAGATTGTTCCACTTTCTGACATCTCTGAGGCTAAAGAAATGCTTCCTAACATCCTTATGACTCATCTGGATTTTCAGCTTCCAGTTGTGTCCCCTTCTTTCTGTGTCTCATCTCTGAAACATTCGAGCCCTGTCCACCTTGTCAATTCCTCTCAGTATTTTATACGTCGTTATCATGTCCTCCCTATCTCTCCTATCCTCTAGTGTCACCAGGTTGAGTTCCTTTAACCTCTCCTTGTAGGACAAACACCTCAGTTCTGGGACTAGTCTTGTTGCAAACTTTTGCACTTTGTCCAATTTCTTGACGTATTTGACCAGGTGTGGGTTTCATACTGGTGTTGCATACTCCAGTATAGGCCTGTCGGTGTACAGTGTCCTGAATGACTCCTTACTTAGAAGTCGAAATGCTATTCTCAGAATTGCCAAGCACCCGTATGCTGCGGCAGTTATCCGACCGATGTGCGCCTCAAGAGATGTGTTCGGTATGATGCTCACCCGAAGATCCTTTTCCTTGAATGAGTTTGCACCCCCTGACCTCTTAGGCTGTATTCCGTCTTCTGACTCCTTTGTCCTTCCTCAAGCTTCATAACTTTGCATAGTCTTCCGCAGCATCTAAGACCATGTAAGGGTCTGGCAACTGCGAGAGGCAGGAGCGACCTGCACTAAACTCATTCTACCCTGTGTTGTGCAATTGTTGAGATTTCACGTGATTAGCAATATTCATTAGACTCTCTCAAAGATTTTGAAAATGTGGAACTTTAGCGCTGTCAGTATATATATATATATATATATATATATATATATATATATATATATATATATATATATATATATATATATATATATATATATATATATATATATATATATATATATATATATATATATATATATATATTGGCGATTGCCTTACAGTGGATTATAAAGACTCGAGGACGATTCTTGTGTCCAGGTTCCTCCTCCATAGAATATTCAAAGTACAAGATAGTTGTATCTTGTAATTCTTGGTGAATATGGAGTACCATGAGTATTAACTCAGGGTTAGGAAACTGCATCACTAAAGTTAGAGACGGGATGTTCAGTAAGTTTAATTTTAACAACCATAGAATTGACTGGGAAAAAATAAACCAAGAGCTATCAGACATACCCTGTTAATCAGACATGAGATACCTAAATCCCCACCAGTGCCTAGAGAAGCTGAATATAGAAGCATACAAAGTATGTATGAAACATGTACCATTGAGGAAACCCAGGGGAAGATCAGATAGAGAGAGAGAGCGTAGGAGATGGTACAGAAGAAGGAAACAGGTTACTGAACTGCTTAAAAACACAAATATGCTACAGCAGAGAGATCACTGAATTAGAGCAAAAACTTAGGATGTTATACCTCACAGAAGTACAAAGGGAACAAAAGGCCATACAGGATATTGCAAGAAACTCAAAGTATTTCGATTCCTAAGCAAAATCCAAGCTAAGAACTACCTGTAGAATTGGACCACTACTGAGAGGAGACTCATATACTGACGATGAACAGGAAATGAGTGAAATTCTAAAAGAACAGTGTGAGTCGGTGTTCATCAACCCACTAAATGACAGCAAGGTAGAAAATGCAGAAATATTTTTCACTCCTGAAGAAGGCCGCGCAGACCAGCTAACTGACATTAGTACAAATCCCATCGATTTCGAAAAAGAAATGGAAAACATGCCCACTCAGCAGCTGGATCAGATTCATGGAATGCTCTGTTTATAAAGAAGTGCAAAGTACCACCAGCACGAACCCTCAGTATTCTTTGGAGAAAGAGCTTAGATCTAGGTGAAATACCGGAGGCCTTAAAGAGTGCAGACATAGCTCCTTTGCTTAAGGGAGGTAGTAGAGCACTAGCTAAAAATTACAGACCAGTAGCCCTAACTTCTCACATCATAAAAATCTTCGAAAGAGTGATGAGACGGCAGGTTACAAATTTCATGGACCAGCACAACCAACATAACCCGAACCAGCATGGTTTTAGAGCAGGACGATCATGTCTGTCACAGCTGCTGAACCATTATGACAGAATTACGGAGGCACTGGAAGACGACCAAAACGCATATGTGATTTGCACAGATTTTGCAAAGGCGTTTGACAAATGCGATCATGGAGTGATAGCGCACAAAATGAAGGTCATGGGCATTACGGGGAAGGTAGGCAGATGAATTTTCGGTTTCTTAACACACAGAGCACAAAAAGTTGTAGTGAACAGGGCAAGATCCAGCATCAGCGAGGTCAAAAGCTCAGTGCCCCAAGGCACTGTCCTGGCACCTCTGCTGTTCCTCATCCTCATAGCATAGACAAAAACACTCGTCACACTTTTGTATCATCATTTGCAGATGACGCTAAAATAAGCATGAGAGTCATTACGGTAGAGGACACTGAAAAATTACAGGAAGACATAAACAGGGTTTTCCAGTGGGCAGTGGAGAACAACATGACGTTCAGTGGTGATAAGTTCCAGCTGCTTAGGTATGGAAAGAATGAAGAACTCAAAAGGAACACTATATACAAAACTCAAGAGGGTCACCAAATAGATCGTAAGGAACACGTAAAAGTCCTAGGAATAATTATGTCAGCTGAACTTTCTTTTAAAGACTATAACAAGACAAAGATCATGATACCCAGGAAGATGACGGGGTCGGTATTGAGAACTTTCAAAACAAGGGATATAATGCCGATAGTGACACTCTTCAAATCGCTAGTGCTCCCTCACTTAGAATATTGCTCAGTGCTGATGGCCCCGTTCAAAGCAGGAGAAATATCAGAGCTGGAACAAATACAGAGATCGTTTACGGCTCACATTGAACCAGTAAAGCACCTAAACTACTGGGAACGCCTTCAACTCTTGAACATGTACTCATTGGAGCGGAGGAGAGAGAGATACATGATAATATATATCTGGAAAGTACTCGAGGGCTTGGTCCCAAATCTGCACACTGCCATAACGACATACTGGAGTGAGAGATATGGGAGGAAGTGTAAAATAAACCCAGTGAGGAGCACGGGTGCGCTGGGGACAATAAGGGAACACTGTATCAACATCCGGGGTCCCAGACTTTTCAACATCTTACCAGAAGATATCAGAAACACTGCTGGAACAAGTGTAGAAGTCTTCAGGAGGAAACTAGACATGTATCTTCACCAGGTGCCAGATCAACCATGTGGTTGACCAGGCAAGCACCAGACGAGCCTGGCCCATGGCCGAGCTCAGAGAGTAGATAAACTTTCGAAACTCTTCAGAGGTATATCAAAGGATTTGGGGCAGAGTTTCACGGACATGCAATTGATGGCATCTTCAGAGTCAAGTGAGGCTGGAGTTACTGTATGGCAGAAATAATAGGAATGTTAGCAGAGTTTTGACTCATCCTTTAAAAACTCATTTTAATTCTCTCACTGGATTACTGGTGAACTGTTGCAGCCATGATATTGTGAGGGGTAGTCATGTTTAGCTGAGTGTTGTCCCATCATGGTAGTGTAGTTGTCCCATCATGGGAGTGCAGTTGTCCCATCATGGGAGTAGTCCCATCATGGGAGTGCAGTTGTCCCATCATGGGAGTGCAGTTGTCCCATCATGGGAGTGTAGTTGTCCCATCATGGGAGTATACTTGTCCCATCATGGGAGTGTAGTTGTCCCATCATGGGAGTGTAGTTGTCCCATCATGGGAGTATAGTTGTCCCAACATGGGATGCAGTTCTCCTATCATTGGAGTGTAAGTGAAGGTTCTAACATCATGAGAGTGTAATTCTTTTATTATGGGAGTGTAAGTGAAACTTCAACCATCATGGGACTGTAACCATGGGTATGATCATCATGTGTGTGTGTGTAATCACAACATAAAACCTAACATCTTGACAGGACTGCAGGCAGCGTTCGAGCGTGACTGGCGGGACGGATGCATCACCCAGGAGACCTGGAACAACAACGCCTCTGATGAAGGTGTACTGGCCTACAAGCTCCTTGTACAGACTGGCCGCGTCGACAACCCCATCGACCGCTCCCTGGTGACCCAGGTATACCCCCCCCCCCCCTCTCTCTCTCTCTCTCTCTCTCTCTCTCTCTCTCTCTCTCTCTCTCTCTCTCTCTCTCTCTCTCTCTCTCTCTCTCTCTCTCTCTCTCTCTCTCTCTCTCTCTCACACTCATCCCTGGTGACCCAGGTACACATTGCAACCTACCTCTCTCCATCTCACACTCATACCCTGGTGACCCAGGTATACACTGTAACCTACCTCTCTCCCTCACTCTCATAACTGGTGACCCAGATATACATTCCAACCTACCTCTTTCTCTCGCACTCCTCCCTGGTGACCCAGGTATACACTGCAACCTACCTCTCTCTCTCACTCTCATCCCTGGTGACCCAGATATACACTGCAACCTACCTCCCTCTCTCACTCTCATCCCTGGTGACCCAGATATACACTGCAACCTACCTCTCTCTCTCACTCTCATCCCTGGTGACCCAGGTATACACTGCAACCTACCTCCCTCTCTCACTCTTATCCCTGGTAACCCAGGTATACACTGCAACCTAACTCCCTCTCTCACTCTCATCCCTGGTGACCCAGATATACACTGCAACCTACCTCTCTCTCTCACTCTCATCCCTGGTGACCCAGGTATACACTGCAACCTACCTCCCTCTCTCACTCTCATCCCTGGTGACCCAGATATACACTGCAACCTACCACCCTCTCTCACTCTCATCCCTGGTGACTCAGGTATACACTGCAACCTACCTCCCTCTCTCACTTTCATCCCTGGTGACCCAGGTATACACTGCAACCTGCCTCTCTCACTCTCATCCCTGGTGACCCAGGTATACACTGCAACGTACCTTCTTCTCTCACTCTCATCCCTGGTGACCCAGCTATACACTGCAACCTACCTACCTCTCTCACTCTCATCCCTGGTGACCCAGGTATACACTGCAACCTACCTCTCTCTCTCTCATCCCTGGTGACCCATATATACACTGCAACCTACCTCTCTCTCTCTCACTCTCATCCCTGGTGACACAGATATACACGGCAACCTACATCCCTCTCTCACTCTCATCCCTTGTGACCAAGATATACACTGCAACCTGCCTCTCTCTCTCACTCCCATCCCTGGTGACCCAGCTATACACTGCAACCTACCTCCCTCTCTCACTCTCATCTTTGGTGACGTAGATATACACTGCAACCTACCTCTCTCTCTCACTCTCATCCCTGGTGACCCAGATATACACTGCAACCTACCTCCCTCTCTCACTCTCATCCCTGGTGACCCAGATATACACTGCAACCTACCTCCCTCTCTCACTCTCATCCCTGGTGACCCAGATATACACTGCAACCTACCTCCCTCTCTCACTCTCATCCCTGGTGACCCAGATATACACTGCAACCTACCTCCCTCTCTCACTCTCATCCCTGGTGACCAGATATACACTGCAACCTACCCCTCTCTCTCACTCTCATCCCTGGTGCAGGTAACCTACCTCCCTCTCTCACTCTCATCCCTGGTGACCCAGATATACACTGCAACCTACCTCCCTCTCTCACTCTCATCCCTGGTGACCCAGATATACACTGCAACCTACCTCCCTCTCTCACTCTCATCCCTGGTGACCCAGATATACACTGCAACCTACCTCCCTCTCTCACTCTCATCCCTGGTGACCCAGGTATACATTGCAACCTCCACCCCTCTCTCACTCTCATCCCTGGTGACCCAGATATACACTGCAACCTACCTCTCTCTCTCACTCTCATCCCTGGTGACCCAGGTATACACTGCAACCTACCTCTCTCTCTCACTCTCATCCCTGGTGACCCAGGTTTACACTGCAACCTACCTACCTCTCTCACTCTCTTCCCTGGGGACCCAAATATACACTGCAACCTACCTCTCTCTCTCACTCTCATCCCTGGTGACCCAGGTATACACTGCAACCTACCTACCTCTCTCACTCTCTTCCCTGGGGACCCAGATATACACTGCAACCTACCTCTCTCTCTCACTCTCATCCCTGGTGACCCAGGTATACACTGCAACCTACCTCCTTCTCTCACTCTCATCCCTGGTAACCCAGGTATATATTGCAACCTACTTAGCTCTCTCACTCTCATCCCAGGTGACCCAGGTATACACTGCAACCTACCTCCCTCTCTCACTCTCATCCCTGGTGACCCAGGTATACACTGCAACCTACCTCCCTCGCTCACTCTCATCCCTGGTGACGCAGATATACATTGCAACCTACCTCTCTCTCACACTCATCCCTGGTGACCCAGGTATACACTGCAACCTACCTCGCTCTCTCAAACTCATACACTGGTGACCCAGGTATACACTGCGACCTACTTCTCTCTCTCACACTCCTCCCTGGTGACCCAGGTATACACTGCAACCTACCTCGCTCTCTCAAACTCATACACTGGTGACCCAGGTATACACTGCGACCTACTTCTCACTCTCACACTCCTCCCTGGTGACTCAGGTATACACTGCAACCTACCTACCTCTCTCATTCTCATCCCTCGTGACCCAGATATACACTGCAACCTATTTCCCTCTCGCATTCTCATCTCTGGTGACCCAGGTATACACTGCAACCTATCTCCTTCTCACTCTCATCGCTGGTGACCCAGGTATACAATGCAACCTACCTCACTCTCTCACTCTTTTCCTTGGTGACCCAGGTATACACTGCAACCTACCTCCCTCTCTCACTCTCATCCCTGGTGACCCAGGTATACACTACAACCTACCTCCCTCTCTCACTCTCATCGCTGGTGACCCAGGTATACACTGCAACCTACCTCCCTCTCCCATTCTCATCTCTGGTGACCCAGGTATGCACTGCAACCTACCTCCCTCTCTCACTCTCATCCCTGGTGTCCAAGGTATACACTGCAACCTACCTCCCTCTTTCACTCTCATCCCTGGTGACCCAGGTATACACTGCAACCTCCCTCTCTCACACTCATCCCTGGTGACCCAGGTATACACTGCAACCTTCCTCCCTCTCTCACTCTCATCCCTGGTGGCCCAGGTATATATTTCAACCTACCTCCCTCTCTCACTCTCATCCCTGGTGACCCAGGTATACACTGCAACCTACCTCCCTCTCTCACTCTCATCCCTGGTGACCCAGATATATTCTGCAACCTACCTCTCTCTCTCACTCTCTTCCCTGGTGGCCCAGGTATACACTGCAACCTACCTACCTCTCTCACTCTCTTCCCTGGTGACCCAGATATGCACTGCAACCTACCTCTCTCTCTCACTCTCATCCCTGGTGACCCAGGTATACACTGCAACCTACCTCCCTCTCTCACTCTCATCCCTGGTGACCCAGGTATACACTGCAACCTACCTCCCTCTCTCACTCTCATCCCTGGTGACCCAGATATACACTGCAACCTACCTCTCTCTCACACTCATCCCTCGTGACCCAGGCATACACTGCAACCTACCTCTCTCTCTCACACTCATACCTTGATGACCCAGGTATACACTGCGACCTACCTCTCTCTCTCACACTCCTCCCTGGTGACCCAGGTATACACTACAACCTACCTCTCTTTCTCACTCTCATCCCTGGTGACTCAGGTATACACTGCAACCTACCTCTCTCTCTCACTCTCTTCCCTGGTGGCCCAGGTATACACTGCAACCTACCTACCTCTCTCACTCTCTTCCCTGGTGACCCAGATATGCACTGCAACCTACCTCTCTCTCTCACTCTCATCCCTGGTGACCCAGGTATACACTGCAACCTACCTCCCTCTCTCACTCTCATCCCTGGTGACCCAGGTATACACTGCAACCTACCTCCCTCTCTCACTCTCATCCCTGGTGACCCAGATATACACTGCAACCTACCTCTCTCTCACACTCATCCCTCGTGACCCAGGCATACACTGCAACCTACCTCTCTCTCTCACACTCATACCTTGATGACCCAGGTATACACTGCGACCTACCTCTCTCTCTCACACTCCTCCCTGGTGACCCTGGTATACACTACAACCTACCTCTCTTTCTCACTCTCATCCCTGGTGACTCAGGTATACACTGCAACCTACCTCTCTCTCTCACTCTCTTCCCTGGTGACCCAGGTATACACTGCAACCTACCTACCTACCTCTCTCACTCTCATCCCTGGTGTTCCAGATATACACTACAACCTACCTCCCTCTCCCATTCTCATCTCTTGTGACCCAGGTATACACTGCAACCTACCTCCTCTCGCACTCTCATCCCTGGTAACCCAGGTATACACTGCAACCTACCTCACTCTCTCACTCTTTTCCCTGGTGACCCAGGTATACACTGCAACCTACCTCCCTCTCTCACTCTCATCGCTGGTGTCCCAGGAATACACTGCAACCTACCTCCCTCTCTCACTCTCATCCCTGCTGACCCAGGAACCTATCACTCTCATCCCTGGTACAACCTTCCTCCCTCTCTCACTCTTATCCCTGGTGACCCAGGTATACACTGCAACCTACCTCCGTCTCTCACTCTCATCCCTGGTGACCCAGGTGTACACTGCAACCTACCTCCCTCTCTCACTCTCATCCCTGGTGAGCCAGGTATACACTGCAACCTACCTCCCTCTTTCACTCTCATCCCTGGTGGCCCAGGTATACACTGCAACCTCCCTCCCTCTCTCACTCTCATCCCTGGTGACCCATGTATACACTGGAACCTACCTCTCTCTTTCACTCTCATCCCTGGTGACCCACGTATACACTGCAACCTACTTCCCTCGCTCACTCTCATCCCTGGTGACCCAGATATTCATTGCAACCTACCTCCCTCTCTCGCTCTCATCCCTGGTGACCCAGATATACATTGCAACCTACATCTCTCTCTCTCACTCTCATCTATTGTGACCCAGGTATACACTGCAACCCACCTCCCTCTCTCACTTTCATCCCTGGTGATCCAGGTATACGCTGCAACCTACCTCCCTCTCTCACTCTCATCCCTGGTGACCCAGGTATACACTGCAACCTACGTCCCTCTCTCACTCTCATCCCTGGTGACCCAGATATACACTGCAACCTATATCCCTCTCTCACTATCATCCCTGGTGACCCATGTATACACTGGAACCTACCTCTCTCTCTCACTCTCATCCCTGGTGACCCAGATATTCACTGCAACCTACTTCCCTCTCTCACTCTCATCTCTGGTGACCCAGATATTCACTGCAACCTACCTCCCTCTCTCACTCTCATCCCTGGTGACCCAGATATACACTGCAACCTACATCTCTCTCTCACTCTCATGCCTGGTGACCCAGGTATACACTGCAACCTACCTCCCTCTCTCACTTTCATCCCTGGTGACCCAGGTGTACGCTGCAACCTACCTCCCTCTCTCACTCTCATCCCTGGTGACCCAGGTATACAGTGCAACCTACCTTCTTCTCTCACTCTCATCCCTGGTGACCCAGATATACACGGCAACCTATATCCCTCTCTCACTATCATCCCTGGTGACCCAGATATACACTGCAACCTACCTCCCTCTCTCTCTCTCATCCCTGGTGACCCAGATATACACTGCAACCTACATCCCTCTCTCACTCTCATCCCTGGTGACCCAGATATACACTGCAACCTACATCCCTCTCTCAGTATCATCCCTGGTGACCCAGATATACACTGCAGCCTACCTCCCTCTCTCACTCTCATCCCTTGTGACCCAGATATACACTGCAACCTACATCCCTCTCTCACTCTCATCCCTGGTGACCAAGATATACACTGCAACCTACCTCCCTCTCTCACTCTCATCCCTGGTGACCCATCTATACACTGCAACCTACTTCCCTCTCTCACTCTCATCCCTGGTGACGTAGATATACACTGCAACCTACCTCTCTCTCTCACTCTCATCCCTGGTGACCCAGATATACACTGCAACCTACCTCCCTCTCTCACTCTCATCCCTGGTGACCCAGATATACACTGTAACCTACCTCCCTCTCTCACTCTCATCCCTGGTGACCCAGATATACACTGCAACCTACCTCCCTCTCTCACTCTCATCCCTGGTGACCCAGATATACACTGCAACCTACCTCCCTCTCTCACTCTCATCCCTGGTGACCCAGATATACACTGCAACCTACCTCCCTCTCTCACTCTCATCCCTGGTGACCCAGATATACACTGCAACCTACCTCCCTCTCTCACTCTCATCCCTGGTGACCCAGATATACACTGCAACCTACCTCCCTCTCTCACTCTCATCCCTGGTGACCCAGATATACACTGCAACCTACCTCCCTCTCTCACTCTCATCCCTGGTGACCCAGATATACACTGCAACCTACCTCTCCCTCTCACTCTCAAACCTGGTGACCCAGATATACACTGCAACCTACCTCACTCTCTCTCTCACTCTCGTCCCTGGTGACCCAGATATACACTGCAACCTACCTCCCTCTCTCACTCTCATCCCTGGTGACCCAGATATACACTGCAACCTACCTCCCTCTCTCACTCTCATCCCTGGTGACCCAGATATACACTGCAACCTACCTCCCTCTCTCACTCTCATCCCTGGTGACCCAGATATACACTGCAACCTACCTCCTCTCTCACTCTCATCCCTGGTGACCCAGATATACACTGCAACCTACCTCCCTCTCTCACTCTCATCCCTGGTGACCCAGATATACACTGCAACCTACCTCCCTCTCTCACTCTCATCCCTGGTGACCCAGATATACACTGCAACCTACCTACCTCTCTCACTCTCATCCCTGGTGACCCAGATATACACTGCAACCTACCTCTCTCTCTCACTCTCATCCCTGGTGACCCAGATATACACTGCAACCTACCTCCCTCTCTCACTCTCATCCCTGGTGACCCAGATATACACTGCAACCTATCTCTCTCTCTCACTCTCATCCCTGGTGTCCCAGATATACACTGCAACCTACCTCCCTCTCTCACTCTCATCCCTGGTGACCCAGATATACACTGCAACCTATCTCTCTCTCTCACTCTCATCCCTGGTGACCCAGATATACACTGCAACCTACCTCCCTCTCTCACTCTCATCCCTGGTGACCCAGATATACACTGCAACCTACCTCCCTCTCTCACTCTCATCCCTGGTGACCCAGATATACACTGCAACCTACCTCCCTCTCTCACTCTCATCCCTGGTGACCCAGATATACACTGCAACCTACCTCCCTCTCTCACTCTCATCCCTGGTGACCCAGATATACACTGCAACCTACCTCCCTCTCTCACTCTCATCCCTGGTGACCCAGATATACACTGCAACCTACCTCTCTCTCTCACTCTCATCCCTGGTGACCCAGATATACACTGCAACCTACCTACCTCTCTCACTCTCATCCCTGGTGACCCAGATATACACTGCAACCTACCTCCCTCTCTCACTCTCATCCCTGGTGACCCAGATATACACTGCAACCTACCTCCCTCTCTCACTCTCATCCCTGGTGACCCAGATATACACTGCAACCTACCTCCCTCTCTCACTCTCATCCCTGGTGACCCAGATATACACTGCAACCTACCTCCCTCTCTCACTCTCATCCCTGGTGACCCAGATATACACTGCAACCTACCTCCCTCTCTCACTCTCATCCCTGGTGACCCAGATATACACTGCAACCTACCTCCCTCTCTCACTCTCATCCCTGGTGACCCAGATATACACTGCAACCTACCTCCCTCTCTCACTCTCATCCCTGGTGACCCAGATATACACTGCAACCTACCTCCCTCTCTCACTCTCATCCCTGGTGACCCAGATATACACTGCAACCTACCTCCCTCTCTCACTCTCATCCCTGGTGACCCAGATATACACTGCAACCTACCTCCCTCTCTCACTCTCATCCCTGGTGACCCAGATATACACTGCAACCTACCTCTCTCTCTCACTCTCATCCCTGGTGACCCAGGTATACACTGCAACCTACCTCCCTCTCTCACTCTCATCCCTGGTCACCCAGGTATACACTGCAACCTACCTTCCCTCTCTCACTCTCATCCCAGGTGACCCAGGTATACACTGCAACCTACCTCCCTCTCTCACTCTCATCCCTGGTGACCCAGGTATACACTGCAACCTACCTCCCTCGCTCACTCTCATCCCTGGTGACGCAGATATACATTGCAACCTACCTCTCTCTCACACTCATCCCTGGTGACCCAGGTATACACTGCGACCTACTTCTCTCTCTCACACTCCTCCCTGGTGACCCAGGTATACACTGCAACCTACCTCTCTTTCTCGCTCTCATCCCTGGTGACTCAGGTATACACTGCAACCTACCTCTCTCTCTCACACTCATCCCTGGTGACCCAGGTATACACTGCAACCTATCTTCCTCTCACTCTCATCCCTGGTGACCCAGATATACACTGCAACCTACCTACCTCTCTCATTCTCATCCCTCGTGACCCAGATATACACTGCAACCTACCTCCCTCTCGCATTCTCATCTCTGGTGACCCAGGTATACACTGCAACCTATCTTCCTCTCACTCTCATCCCTGGTGACCCAGGTATACAATGCAACCTACCTCACTCTCTCACTCTTTTCCCTGGTGACCCAGGTATACACTGCAACCTACCTCCCTCTCTCATTCTCATCCCTGGTGACCCAGGTATACACTACAACCTACCTCCCTCTCTCACTCTCATCCCTGGTGACCCAGGTATACACTGCAACCTACCTCCCTCTCCCATTCTCATCTCTGGTGACCCAGGTATACACTGCAACCTACCTCCCTCTCTCACTCTCATCCCTGGTGACCCAGGTATACACTGCAACCTACCTCCCTCTCTCACTCTCATCCCTGGTGACCCAGGTATACACTGCAACCTACCTCCCTCTCTCACTCTCATCCCTGGTGACCCAGGTATACACTGCAACCTACCTCTCTCTCTCACTCTCTTCCCTGGTGGCCCAGGTATACACTGCAAGCTACCTCCCTCTCTCACTCTCATCCCTGGTGACCCAGATATACACTGCAACCTACCTCCCTCTCTCACTCTCATCCCTGGTGACCCAGGTATACACTGCAACCTACCTCCATCTCTCACTCTCATCCCTGGTGACCCAGATATACACTGCAACCTACCTCCCTCTCTCACTCTCCTCCCTGGTGACCCAGGTATACACTGCAACCTACGTCCCTCTCTCACTCTCATCCCTGGTGACCCAGGTATACACTGCAACCTACCTCTCTCTCTCACTCTCATCCCTGGTGACCCATGTATACACTGCAACCTACCTCCCTCTCTCACTCTCATCCCTGGTGACCCATGTATGCACTGCAACCTACCTCCCTCTCTCACTCTCATCCCTGGTGACCCAGATATACACTGCAACCTACCTCTCTATCACACTCATCCCTCGTGACCCATGCATACACTGCAACCTACGTCTCTCTCTCACACTCATACCTTGATGACCCAGGTATACACTGCGACAAACCTCTCTCTCTCTCACACTCCTCCCTGGTGACCCAGGTATACACTACAACCTACCTCTCTTTCTCACTCTCATCCCTGGTGACTCAGGTATACACTGCAACCTACCTCTCTCTCTCACTCTCTTCCCTGGTGGCCCAGGTATACACTGCAACCTACCTACCTCTCTCACTCTCTTCCCTGGTGACCCAGATATGCACTGCAACCTACCTCTCTCTCTCACTCTCATCCCTGGTGACCCAGGTATACACTGCAACCTACCTCCCTCTCTCACTCTCATCCCTGGTGACCCAGGTATACACTGCAACCTACCTCCCTCTCTCACTCTCATCCCTGGTGACCCAGATATACACTGCAACCTACCTCTCTCTCACACTCATCCCTCGTGACCCAGGCATACACTGCAACCTACCTCTCTCTCTCACACTCATACCTTGATGACCCAGGTATACACTGCGACCTACCTCTCTCTCTCACACTCCTCCCTGGTGACCCTGGTATACACTACAACCTACCTCTCTTTCTCACTCTCATCCCTGGTGACTCAGGTATACACTGCAACCTACCTCTCTCTCTCACTCTCTTCCCTGGTGACCCAGGTATACACTGCAACCTACCTACCTACCTCTCTCACTCTCATCCCTGGTGTTCCAGATATACACTACAACCTACCTCCCTCTCCCATTCTCATCTCTTGTGACCCAGGTATACACTGCAACCTACCTCCTCTCGCACTCTCATCCCTGGTAACCCAGGTATACACTGCAACCTACCTCACTCTCTCAATCTTTTCCCTGGTGACCCAGGTATACACTGCAACCTACCTCCCTCTCTCACTCTCATCCCTGGTGTCCCAGGAATACACTGCAACCTACCTCCCTCTCTCACTCTCATCCCTGGTGACCCATGTATACACTGGAACCTACCTCTCTCTCTCACTCTCATCCCTGGTGACCCAGGTATACACTACAACCTTCCTCCCTCTCTCACTCTTATCCCTGGTGACCCAGGTATACACTGCAACCTACCTCCGTCTCTCACTCTCATCCCTGGTGACCCAGGTGTACACTGCAACCTACCTTCCTCTCTCACTCTCATCCCTGGTGAGCCAGGTATACACTGCAACCTACCTCCCTCTTTCACTCTCATCCCTGGTGGCCCAGGTATACACTGCAACCTCCCTCCCTCTCTCACTCTCATCCCTGGTGACCCATGTATACACTGGAACCTACCTCTCTCTTTCACTCTCATCCCTGGTGACCCACGTATACACTGCAACCTACTTCCCTCGCTCACTCTCATCCCTGGTGACCCAGATATTCATTGCAACCTACCTCCCTCTCTCGCTCTCATCCCTGGTGACCCAGATATACATTGCAACCTACATCTCTCTCTCTCACTCTCATCTATTGTGACCCAGGTATACACTGCAACCCACCTCCCTCTCTCACTTTCATCCCTGGTGATCCAGGTATACGCTGCAACCTACCTCCCTCTCTCACTCTCATCCCTGGTGACCCAGGTATACACTGCAACCTACGTCCCTCTCTCACTCTCATCCCTGGTGACCCAGATATACACTGCAACCTATATCCCTCTCTCACTATCATCCCTGGTGACCCATGTATACACTGGAACCTACCTCTCTCTCTCACTCTCATCCCTGGTGACCCAGATATTCACTGCAACCTACTTCCCTCTCTCACTCTCATCTCTGGTGACCCAGATATTCACTGCAACCTACCTCCCTCTCTCACTATCATCCCTGGTGACCCAGATATACACTGCAACATACCTCCCTCTCTCTCTCTCATCCCTGGTGAACCAGATATACACTGCAACCTACATCCCTCTCTCACTCTCATCCCTGGTGACCCAGATATACACTGCAACCTACATCCCTCTCTCAGTATCATCCCTGGTGACCCAGATGTACACTGTAACCTACCTCCCTCTCTCACTCTCATCCCTGGTGACCCAGATATACACTGCAACCTAGATCCCTCTCTCACTCTCATCCCTGGTGACCCAGATATACACTGCAACCTACCTCCGTCTCTCACTCTCATCCCTGGTGACCCAGATATACACTGCAACCTACCTCCGTCTCTCACTCTCATCCCTGGTGACCCAGATATACACTGCAACCTACCTCCCTCTCTCACTCTCATCCCTGGTGACCCAGATATACACTGCAACCTACCTCCCTCTCTCACTCTCATCCCTGGTGACCCAGATATACACTGCAACCTACCTCCCTCTCTCACTCTCATCCCTGGTGACCCAGATATACACTGCAACCTACCTCCCTCTCTCACTCTCATCCCTGGTGACCCAGATATACACTGCAACCTACCTCCCTCTCTCACTCTCATCCCTGGTGACCCAGATATACACTGCAACCTACCTCCCTCTCTCACTCTCATCCCTGGTGACCCAGATATACACTGCAACCTACCTCCCTCTCTCACTCTCATCCCTGGTGACCCAGATATACACTGCAACCTACCTCCCTCTCTCACTCTCATCCCTGGTGACCCAGATATACACTGCAACCTACCTCCCTCTCTCACTCTCATCCCTGGTGACCCAGATATACACTGCAACCTACCTCCCTCTCTCACTCTCATCCCTGGTGACCCAGATATACACTGCAACCTACCTCCCTCTCTCACTCTCATCCCTGGTGACCCAGATATACACTGCAACCTCCCTCCCTCTCTCACTCTCATCCCTGGTGACCCAGGTATACACTGCAACCTACCTCCTCTCTCACTCTCATCCCTGGTGACCCAGATATACACTGCAACCTACCTCTCTCTCTCACTCTCATCCCTGGTGACCCAGATATACACTGCAACCTACCTACCTCTCTCACTCTCATCCCTGGTGACCCAGATATACACTGCAACCTACCTCTCTCTCTCACTCTCATCCCTGGTGACCCAGATATACACTGCAACCTACCTACCTCTCTCACTCTCATCCCTGGTGACCCAGATATACACTGCAACCTACCTCCGTCTCTCACTCTCATC
The DNA here is from genome assembly GCF_038502225.1 of Cherax quadricarinatus. Classification (NCBI taxonomy): domain Eukaryota; kingdom Metazoa; phylum Arthropoda; class Malacostraca; order Decapoda; family Parastacidae; genus Cherax; species Cherax quadricarinatus. The sequence goes on along the minus strand of NC_091299.1, from coordinate 44,839,574 downwards.
CCTGGTGACCCAGATATACACTGCAACCTACCTCCCTCTCTCACTCTCATCCCTGGTGACCCAGATATACACTGCAACCTACCTCCCTCTCTCACTCTCATCCCTGGTGACCCAGATATACACTGCAACCTACCTCCCTCTCTCACTCTCATCCCTGGTGACCCAGATATACACTGCAACCTACCTCTCTCTCTCACTCTCATCCCTGGTGACCCAGATATACACTGCAACCTACCTCCCTCTCTCACTCTCATCCCTGGTGACCCAGATATACACTGCAACCTACCTCCCTCTCTCACTCTCATCCCTGGTGACACAGATATACATTGCAACCTACCTCTCTCTCACTCTCATCGCTGGTGACCCAGATATACTCTGCAACCTACCTCGCTCTCTCACTCTCATCCCTGGTGACCCAGATATACACTGCAACCTACCTCCCTCTCTCACTCTCATCCCTGGTGACCCAGATATACACTGGAACCTACCTCCCTCTCTCACTCTCATCCCTGGTGACCCAGATATACACTGCAACCTACCTCCCTCTCTCACTCTCATCCCTGGTGACCCAGATATACACTGCCACCTCCCTCCCTCTCTCACTCTCATCCCTGGTGACCCAGATATACACTGCAACCTACCTCCCTCTCTCACTCTCATCCCTGGTGACCCAGATATTCACTGCAACCTACCTCTCTCTCTCACTCTCATCCCTGGTGACCCAGATATACACTGCAATCTACATCTCTCTCTCACTCTCATGCCTGGTGACCCATGTATACACTGCAACCTACCTCCCTCTCTCACTTTCATCCCTGGTGACCCATGTGTACGCTGCAACCTACCTCCCTCTCTCACTCTCATCCCTGGTGACCCAGGTATACAGTGCAACCTACCTTCTTCTCTCACTCTCATCCCTGGTGACCCAGATATACACGGCAACCTATATCCCTCTCTCACTATCATCCCTGGTGACCCAGATATACACTGCAACCTACCTCCCTCTCTCTCTCTCATCCCTGGTGACCCAGATATACACTGCAACCTACATCCCTCTCTCACTCTCATCCCTGGTGACCCAGATATACACTGCAACCTACATCCCTCTCTCAGTATCATCCCTGGTGACCCAGATATACACTGCAGCCTACCTCCCTCTCTCACTCTCATCCCTTGTGACCCAGATATACACTGCAACCTACATCCCTCTCTCACTCTCATCCCTGGTGACCAAGATATACACTGCAACCTACCTCCCTCTCTCACTCTCATCCCTGGTGACCCATCTATACACTGCAACCTACTTCCCTCTCTCACTCTCATCCCTGGTGACCCAGATATACACTGCAACCTACCTCCCTCTCTCACTCTCATCCCTGGTGACCCAGATATACACTGCAACCTACCTCCCTCTCTCACTCTCATCCCTGGTGACCCAGATATACACTGTAACCTACCTTCCTCTCTCACTCTCATCCCTGGTGACCCAGATATACACTGCAACCTACCTCCCTCTCTCACTCTCCTCCCTGGTGACCCAGGTATACACTGCAACCTACGTCCCTCTCTCACTCTCATCCCTGGTGACCCAGGTATACGCTGCAACCTACCTCCCTCTCTCACTCTCATCCCTGGTGACCCAGATATACACTGCAACCTTCCTCCCTCTCTCACTCTCATCCCTGGTGACCCAGATATACACTGCAACCTACCTCCCTCTCTCACTCTCATCCCTGGTGACCCAGATATACACTGCAACCTACCTCCCTCTCTCACTCTCATCCCTGGTGACCCAGATATACACTGCAACCTACCTCCCTCTCTCACTCTCATCCCTGGTGACCCAGATATACACTGCAACCTACCTCCCTCTCTCACTCTCATCCCTGGTGACCCAGATATACACTGCAACCTACCTCTCCCTCTCACTCTCATCCCTGGTGACCCAGATATACACTGCAACCTACCTCCGTCTCTCACTCTCATCCCTGGTGACCCAGATATACACTGCAACCTACCTCCCTCTCTCACTCTCATCCCTGGTGACCCAGATATACACTGCAACCTACCTCCCTCTCTCACTCTCATCCCTGGTGACCCAGATATACACTGCAACCTACCTCCCTCTCTCACTCTCATCCCTGGTGACCCAGATATACACTGCAACCTACCTCCCTCTCCTACTCTCATCCCTGGTGACCCAGATATACACTGCAACCTACCTCCCTCTCTCACTCTCGTCCCTGGTGACCCAGATATACACTGCAACCTACCTCCCTCTCTCACTCTCGTCCCTGGTGACCCAGATATACACTGCAACCTACCTCCCTCTCTTACTCTCATCCCTGGTGACCCAGATATACACTGCAACCTACCTCCCTCTCTCACTCTCATCCCTGGTGACCCAGATATACACTGCAACCTACCTCCCTCTCTCACTCTCATCCCTGGTGACCCAGATATACACTGCAACCTACCTCCCTCTCTCACTCTCATCCCTGGTGACCCAGATATACACTGCAACCTACCTCTCTCTCTCACTCTCATCCCTGGTGACCCAGGTATACACTGCAACCTACCTCCCTCTCTCACTCTCATCCCTGGTGACCCAGATATACACTGCAACCTACCTCCCTCTCTCTCATCTTTGGTGACCCAGATATACACTGCAACCTACCTCCCTCTCTCACTCTCATCCCTGGTGACCCAGATATACACTGCAACCTACCTCCCTCTCTCACTCTCATCCCTGGTGACCCAGATATACACTGCAACCTACCTCCCTCTCTCACTCTCATCCCTGGTGACCCAGATATACACTGCAACCTACCTCCCTCTCTCACTCTCATCCCTGGTGACCCAGGTATACACTGCAACCTACCTCCCTCTCTCACTCTCATCCCTGGTGACCCAGATATACACTGCAACCTACCTCTCTCTCTCACTCTCATCCCTGGTGACCCAGATATACACTGCAACCTACCTCCCTCTCTCACTCTCATCCCTGGTGACCCAGGTATACATTGCAACCTACCTCCCTCTCTTACTCTCATCCCTGGTGACCCAGATATACACTGCAACCTACCTCCCTCTCTTACTCTCATCCCTGGTGACCCAGATATACACTGCAACCTACCTCCCTCTCTCACTCTCATCCCTGGTGACCCAGATATACACAGCAACCTACCTCCCTCTCTCACTCTCATCCCTGGTGACCCAGATATACACTGCAACCTACCTCCCTCTCTCACTCTCATCCCTGGTGACCCAGGTATACACTGCAACCTACCTCCCTCTCTCACTCTCATCCCTGGTGACCCAGGTATACACTGCAACCTACCTACCTCTCTCACTCTCTTCCTTGGTGACCCAGATATGCACTGCAACCTACCTCTCTCTCTCACTCTCATCCCTGGTGACCCAGGTATACACTGCAACCTACCTCCCTCTCTCACTCTCATCCCTGGTGACCCAGGTATACACTGCAACCTACCTCCCTCTTTCACTCTCATCCCTGGTGACCCAGGTATACACTGCAACCTCCCTCTCTCACACTCATCCCTGGTGACCCAGGTATACACTGCAACCTACCTCCCTCTCTCACTCTCATCCTTGGTGACCCAGGTATACACTGCAACCTACCTCCCTCTCTCACTCTCATCCCTGGTGACCCAGGTATACACTGCAACCTACCTCCCTCTCTCACTCTAATCCTAGGTGACAAAGGTATACACTGCAACCTGCCTCTCTCTCTCACTCCCATCCCTGGTGACCCAGGTATACACTGCAACCTACCTCCCTCTCTCACTCTCATCCCTGATGACCCAGATATACACTGCAACCTACCTCTCTCTCTCACTCTCATCCTTGGTGACCCAGGTATAAACTGCAACCTACCTCCCTCTCTCACTCTCATCCCTGGTGACCCAGATATACACTGCAACCTACCTCCCTCTCTCACTCTCATCCCTGGTGACAAAGGTATACACTGCAACCTGCCTCTCTCTCTCACTCCCATCCCTGGTGACCCAGGTATACACTGCAACCTACCTCCCTCTCTCACTCTCATCCCTGATGACCCAGATATACACTGCAACCTACCTCCCTCTCTCACTCTCATCCCTGGTGACCCATGTATACACTGCAACCTACCTCCCTCTCTCACTCTCATCCCTAGTGACCCAGGTATACACTGCAACCTACCTCCCTCTCTCACTCTCATCCCTGGTAACCCAGGTATACACTACAACCTACCTCTCTTTCTCACTCTCATCCCTGGTGACTCAGGTATACACTGCAACCTACCTCTCTCTCTCACTCTCTTCCCTGGTGGCCCAGGTATACACTGCAACCTACCTACCTCTCTCACTCTCTTCCCTGGTGACCCAGATATGCACTGCAACCTACCTCTCTCTCTCACTCTCATCCCTGGTGACCCAGGTATACACTGCAACCTACCTCCCTCTCTCACTCTCATCCCTGGTGACCCAGGTATACACTGCAACCTACCTCCCTCTCTCACTCTCATCCCTGGTGACCCAGATATACACTGCAACCTACCTCTCTCTCACACTCATCCCTCGTGACCCAGGCATACACTGCAACCTACCTCTCTCTCTCACACTCATACCTTGATGACCCAGGTATACACTGCGACCTACCTCTCTCTCTCACACTCCTCCCTGGTGACCCTGGTATACACTACAACCTACCTCTCTTTCTCACTCTCATCCCTGGTGACTCAGGTATACACTGCAACCTACCTCTCTCTCTCACTCTCTTCCCTGGTGACCCAGGTATACACTGCAACCTACCTACCTACCTCTCTCACTCTCATCCCTGGTGACCCAGATATACACTACAACCTACCTCCCTCTCCCATTCTCATCTCTTGTGACCCAGGTATACACTGCAACCTACCTCCCTCTCTCACTCTCATCCCTGGTGACCCAGGTATACACTGCAACCTACCTCACTCTCTCACTCTTTTCCCTGGTGACCCAGGTATACACTGCAACCTACCTCCCTCTCTCACTCTCATCGCTGGTGTCCCAGGAATACACTGCAACCTACCTCCCTCTCTCACTCTCATCCCTGGTGACCCAGGTATACACTGCAACCTACCTCCCTCTCTCACTCTCATCCCTGGTGACCCAGGTATACACTACAACCTTCCTCCCTCTCTCACTCTTATCCCTGGTGACCCAGGTATACACTGCAACCTACCTCCCTCTCTCACTCTCATCCCTGGTGAGCCAGGTATACACTGCAACCTACCTCCCTCTTTCACTCTCATCCCTGGTGGCCCAGGTATACACTGCAACCTCCCTCCCTCTCTCACTCTCATCCCTGGTGACCCATGTATACTCTGGAACCTACCTCTCTCTTTGACTCTCATCCCTGGTGACACAGGTATACACTGCAACCTACTTCCCTCTCTCACTCTCATCCCTGGTGACCCAGATATTCATTGCAACCTACCTCCTTCTTTCGCTCTCATCCCTGGTGACCCAGATATACATTGCAACCTACATCTCTCTCTCTCACTCTCATCTATTGTGACCCAGGTATACACTGCAACCCACCTCCCTCTCTCACTTTCATCCCTGGTGAACCAGGTTTACGCTGCAACCTACCTCCCTCTCTCACTCTCATCCCTGGTGACCCAGGTATACACTGCAACCTACGTCCCTCTCTCACTCTCATCCCTGGTGACCCAGATATACACTGCAACCTATGTCCCTCTCTCACTATCATCCCTGGTGACCCATGTATACACTGGAACCTACCTCTCTCTCTCACTCTCAACCTACACTCTACTTCCCTCTCTCACTCTCATCCTCTCTCTGGTGACCCAGATATACACTCTACCTCCCTCTCTCACTCTCATCCCTGGTGACCAGATATACACTGCAACCTACCTCACTCTCTCTCTCACTCTCATCCCTGGTGACCCAGATATACACTGCAACCTACCTCCCTCTCTCACTCTCATCCCTGGTGACCCAGATATACACAGCAACCTACCTCCCTCTCTCACTCTCATCCCTGGTGACCCAGATATACACTGCAACCTACCTCCCTCTCTCACTCTCATCCCTGGTGACCCAGGTATACATTGCAACCTCCACCCCTCTCTCACTCTCATCCCTGGTGACCCAGATATACACTGCAACCTACCTACCTCTCTCACTCTCTTCCCTGGGGACCCAGATATACACTGCAACCTACCTCCCTCTCTCACTCTCATCCCTGGTGACCCAGATATACACTGCAACCTACCTCCCTCTCTCACTCTCATCCCTGGTGACCCAGATATACACTGCAACCTACCTCCCTCTCTCACTCTCATCCCTGGTGACCCAGATATACACTGCAACCTACCTCCCTCTCTCACTCTCATCCCTGGTGACCCAGATATACACTGCAACCTACCTCCCTCTCTCACTCTCATCCCTGGTGACCCAGATATACACTGCAACCTACCTCCCTCTCTCAATCCCTACCAGATATACACTGTAACCTACCTCCCTCTCTCATTCTCATCCCTGGTGACCCAGATATACACTGCAACCTACCTCCCTCTCTCACTCTCATCCCTGGTGACCCAGATATACACTGCAACCTACCTCCGTCTCCCACTCTCATCCCTGGTGACCCAGATATACACTGCAACCTACCTCCCTCTCTCACTCTCATCCCTGGTGACCCAGATATACACTGCAACCTACCTACCTCTCTCACTCTCATCCCTGGTGACCCAGATATACACTGCAACCTACCTACCTCTCTCACTCTCATCCCTGGTGACCCAGATATACACTGCAACCTACCTCCCTCTCTCACTCTCATCCCTGGTGACCCAGATATACACTGCAACCTACCTACCTCTCTCACTCTCATCCCTGGTGACACAGATATACACTGCAACCTACCTCCCTCTCTCACTCTCATCCCTGGTGAACCAGATATACACTGCAACCTACCTACCTCTCTCACTCTCATCCCTGGTGACCCAGATATACACTGCAACCTACCTCTCTCTCTCACTCTCATCCCTGGTGACCCAGATATACACTGCAACCTACCTCCCTCTCTCACTCTCATCCCTGGTGACCCAGATATACACTGCAACCTACCTCCCTCTCTCACTCTCATCCCTGGTGACCCAGATATACACTGCAACCTACCTCCCTCTCTCACTCTCATCCCTGGTGACCCAGATATACACTGCAACCTACCTCCCTCTCTCACTCTCATCCCTGGTGACCCAGATATACACTGCAACCTACCTACCTCTCTCACTCTCATTCCTGGTGACCCAGATATACGTTGCAACCTACCTCTCTCTCTCACTCTCATCCCTGGTGACCCAGATATACACTGCAACCTACCTCTCTCTCTCACTCTCATCCCTGGTGTCCCAGATATACAATGCAACCTACCTCCCTCTCTCACTCTCATCCCTGGTGACCCAGATATACACTGCAACCTACCTCCCTCTCTCACTCATCCCTGGTGACCCAGATATACACTGCAACCTACCTCCCTCTCTCACTCTCATCCCTGGTGACCCAGATATACACTGCAACCTACCTCCCTCTCTCACTCTCATCCCTGGTGACCCAGATATACACTGCAACCTACCTCCCTCTCTCACTCTCATCCCTGGTGACCCAGATATACACTGCAACCTACCTCCCTCTCTCACTCTCATCCCTGGTGACCCAGATATACACTGCAACCTACCTCCCTCTCTCACTCTCATCCCTGGTGACCCAGGTATACACTGCAACCTACCTACCTCTCTCACTCTCTTCCCTGGGGACCCAGATATACACTGCAACCTACCCCTCTCTCTCACTCTCATCCCTGGTGACCCAGGTATACACTGCAACCTACCTACCTCTCTCACTCTCTTCCCTGGGGACCCAGATATACACTGCAACCTACCTCTCTCTCTCACTCTCATCCCTGGTGACCCAGGTATACACTGCAACCTACCTCCTTCTCTCACTCTCATCCCTGGTAACCCAGGTATATATTGCAACCTACTTAGCTCTCTCACTCTCATCCCAGGTGACCCAGGTATACACTGCAACCTACCTCCCTCGCTCACTCTCATCCCTGGTGACGCAGATATACATTGCAACCTACCTCTCTCTCTCACTCATCCCTGGTGACCCAGGTATACACTGCAACCTACCTCGCTCTCTCAAACTCATACACTGGTGACCCAGGTATACACTGCGACCTACTTCTCTCTCTCACACTCCTCCCTGGTGACCCAGGTATACACTGCAACCTACCTCTCTTTCTCGCTCTCATCCCTGGTGACTCAGGTATACACTGCAACCTACCTCTCTCTCTCACTCTCATCCCTGGTGACCCAGGTATACACTGCAACCTACCTACCTCTCTCATTCTCATCCCTCGTGACCCAGATATACACTGCAACCTACCTCCCTCTCTCACTCTCATCCCTGGTGACCCATGTATACACTGCAACCTGCCTCTCTCACTCTCATCCCTGGTGACCCAGGTATTCACTGCAACCTACATACCTCTCTCACTCTCATCCCTGGTGACCCAGGTATACACTGCAACCTACCTCCCTCTCTCACTCTCATCCCTGGTGACCCAGGTATACACTGCAACCTACCTCCCTCTCTCACTCTCATCCCTGGTGACCCAGATATACACTGCAACCTACCTCCCTCTCTCACTTTCATCCCTGGTGACCCAGGTATACACTGCAACCTACCTCTCTCTCTCACTCTCATCCCTGGTGACCCAGGTATACACTGCAACCTACCTCCCTCTCTCACTCTCATCCCTGGTGACCCAGGTATACACTGCAACCTACCTCCCTCTCTCACTCTCATCCCTGGTGACCCAGGTATACACTGCAACCTACCTCCCTCTCTCACTCTCATCCCTGGTGACCCAGATATACACTGCAACCTACCTCCCTCTCTCACTCTCATCCCTGGTGACCCAGGTATACACTGCAACCTACCTCCCTCTCTCACTCTCATCCCTGGTGACCCAGATATACACTGCAACCTACCTCCCTCTCTCACTCTCATCCCTGGTGACCCAGATATACACTGCAACCTACCTACCTCTCTCACTCTCATCCCTGGTGACCCAGATATACACTGCAACCTACCTCCCTCTCTCACTCTCATCCCTGGTGACCCAGATATACACTGCAACCTACCTCCCTCTCTCACTCTCATCCCTGGTGACCCAGGTATACGCTGCAACCTACCTCCCTCTCTCACTCTCATCCCTGGTGACCCAGATATACACTGCAACCTACCTCCCTCTCTCACTCTCATCCCTGGTGACCCAGATATACACTGCAACCTACCTCCCTCTCTCACTCTCATCCCTGGTGACCCAGATATACACTGCAACCTACCTCCCTCTCTCACTCTCATCCCTGGTGACCCAGATATACACTGCAACCTACCTACCTCTCTCACTCTCATCCCTGGTGACCCAGATATACACTGCAACCTACCTCTCTCTCTCACTCTCATCCCTGGTGACCCAGATATACACTGCAACCTACCTACCTCTCTCACTCTCATCCCTGGTGACCCAGATATACACTGCAACCTACCTCTCTCTCTCACTCTCATCCCTGGTGACCCAGATATACACTGCAACCTACCTCTCTCTCTCACTCTCATCCCTGGTGACCCAGATATACACTGCAACCTACCTCCCTCTCTCACTCTCATCCCTGGTGACACAGATATACACTGCAACCTACCTCTCTCTCTCACTCTCATCCCTGGTGACCCAGATATACACTGCAACCTACCTACCTCTCTCACTCTCATCCCTGGTGACCCAGATATACACTGCAACCTACCTACCTCTCTCACTCTCATCCCTGGTGACCCAGATATACACTGCAACCTACCTACCTCTCTCACTCTCATCCCTGGTGACACAGATATACACTGCAACCTACCTACCTCTCTCACTCTCATCCCTGGTGACCCAGATATACACTGCAACCTACCTCCCTCTCTCACTCTCGTCCCTGGTGACCCAGATATACACTGCAACCTACCTCCCTCTCTCACTCTCATTCCTGGTGACCCAGGTATACACTGCAACCTACCTACCCCTCTCACTCTCATCCCGGGTGACCCAGGTATACACTGCAACCTACCTCTCTCTCTCTCACTCTCATCCCTGGTGACCCTGATATACACTGCAACCTACCTCCCTCTCTCACTCTCATCCCTGGTGACCCAGGTATAAACTGCAAACTACCTACCTCTCCCATTCTCATCTCTGGTGACCCAGGTATGCACTGCAACCTACCTCCCTCTCTCACACTCATCCCTGGTGACCCAGGTATACACTGCAACCTTCCTCCCTCTCTCACTCTCATCCCTGGTGACCCAGGTATACACTGCAACCTACCTCCCTCTCTCACTCTCATCCCTGGTGACCCAGGTATACACTGCAACCTACCTCCCTCTCTCACTCTCATCCCTGGTGACCCAGGTATACACTGCAACCTACCTCCCTCTCTCACTCTCATCCCTGGTGACCCAGGTATACACTGCAACCTCCCTCCCTCTCTCACTCTCATCCCTGGTGACCCAGATATACACTGCAACCTACCTACCTCTCTCACTCTCATCCCTGGTGACCCAGATATACACTGCAACCTACCTACCTCTCTCACTCTCATCCCTGGTGACCCAGATATACACTGCAACCTACCTCCCTCTCTCGCTCTCATCCCTGGTGACCCAGATATACATTGCAACCTACATCTCTCTCTCTCACTCTCATCTATTGTGACCCAGGTATACACTGCAACCTACCTCCGTCTCTCACTCTCATCCCTGGTGACCCAGGTGTACATTGCAACCTACCTCCCTCTCTCACTCTCATCCCTGGTGACCCAGGTATACACTGCAACCTACGTCCCTCTCTCACTTTCATCCCTGGTGATCCAGGTATACGCTGCAACCTACCTCCCTCTCTCACTCTCATCCCTGGTGACCCAGATATACACTGCAACCTATATCCCTCTCTCACTATCATCCCTGGTGACCCATGTATACACTGGAACCTACCTCTCTCTCTCACTCTCATCCCTGGTGACCCAGATATACACTGCAACCTACCTCCCTCTCTCACTCTCATCCCTGGTGACCCAGATATACACTGCAACCTACCTCCCTCTCTCACTCTCATCCCTGGTGACCCAGATATACACTGCAACCTACCTACCTCTCTCACTCTCATCCCTGGTGACCCAGATATACACTGCAACCTACCTCCCTCTCTCACTCTCATCCCTGGTGACCCAGGTATACACTGCAACCTACCTACCTCTCTCACTCTCATCCCTGGTGACCCAGATATACACTGCAACCTACCTCCCTCTCTCACTCTCATCCCTGGTGACCCAGATATACACTGCAACCTACCTCCCTCTCTCACTCTCATCCCTGGTGACCCAGATATACACTGCAACCTACCTCCCTCTCTCACTCTCATCCCTGGTGACCCAGATATACACTGCAACCTACATCCCTCTCTCACTCTCATCCCTGGTGACCCAGATATACACTGCAACCTACCTCCCTCTCTCACTCTCATCCCTGGTGACCCAGATATACACTGCAACCTACCTCCCTCTCTCACTCTCATCCCTGGTGACCCAGATATACACTGCAACCTACCTCCCTCTCTCACTCTCATCCCTGGTGACCCAGATATACACTGCAACCTACCTCCCTCTCTCACTCTCATCCCTAGTGACCCAGATATATACTGCAACCTATCTCGCTCTCTCACTCTCATCTCTGGTGACCCAGATATACACTGCAACCTACGTCCCTCTCTTACTCTCATCCCTGGTGACCCAGGTATACACTGCAACCTCCCCCCCTCTCTCACTCTCATCCCTGGTGACCCAGATATACTCTGCAACCTACCCCTCTCTCTCACTCTCATCCCTGGTGACCCAGGTATACACTGCAACCTACCTACCTCTCTCACTCTCATCCCTGGTGACCCAGATATACACTGCAACCTACCTCTCTCTCTCACTCTCATCCCTGGTGACCCAGGTATACACTGCAACCTACCTCTCTCTCTCACTCTCATCCCTGGTGACCCAGATATACACTGCCACCTACCTACCTCTCTCACTCTCATCCCTGGTGACCCAGACATACACTGCAACCTACCTCTCTCTCTCACACTCATCCCTGGTGACCCAGGTATACACTGCAACCTACCTCGCTCTCTCAAACTCATACCCTGGTGACCCAGGTATACACTGCGACCTACCTCTCTCTCTCACACTCCTCCCTGGTGACCCAGGTATACACTGCAACCTACCTCTCTTTCTCGCTCTCATCCCTGGTGACTCAGGTATACACTGAAACCTACCTGTCTCTCTCACTCTCATCCCGGGTGACCCAGATATACACTGTAACCTACCTCCCTCTCTCACTCTCATCCCTGGTGACCCAGATATACACTGCAACCTACCTCCCTCTCTCACTCTCATCCCTGGTGACCCAGATATACACTGCAACCTACCTCCGTCTCTCACTCTCATCCCTGGTGACCCAGATATACACTGCAACCTACCTCCCTCTCTCACTCTCATCCCTGGTGACCCAGATATACACTGCAACCTACCTCCCTCTCTCACTCTCATCCCTGGTGACCCAGATATACACTGCAACCTACCTACCTCTCTCACTCTCATCCCTGGTGACACAGATATACACTGCAACCTACCTCTCTCTCTCACTCTCATCCCTGGTGACCCAGATATACACTGCAACCTACCTCCTTCTCTCACTCTCATCCCTGGTAACCCAGGTATATTTTGCAACCTACTTAGCTCTCTCACTCTCATCCCAGGTGACCCAGGTATACACTGCAACCTACCTCCCTCTCTCACTCTCATCCCTGGTGACCCAGGTATACACTGCAACCTACCTCCCTCGCTCACTCTCATCCCTGGTGACGCAGATATACATTGCAACCTACCTCTCTCTCACACTCATCCCTGGTGACCCAGGTATACGCTGCAACCTACCTCCCTCTCTCACTCTCATCCCTGGTGACCCAGATATACACTGCAACCTACCTCCCTCTCTCACTCTCATCCCTGGTGACCCAGATATACACTGCAACCTACCTACCTCTCTCACTCTCATCCCTGGTGACCCAGATATACACTGCAACCTACCTCCCTCTCTCACTCTCATCCCTGGTGACCCAGATATACACTGCAACCTACCTCCCTCTCTCACTCTCATCCCTGGTGACCCAGATATACACTGCAACCTACCTCCCTCTCTCACTCTCATCCCTGGTGACCCAGATATACACTGCAACCTACCTCCCTCTCTCACTCTCATCCCTGGTGACCCAGATATAAACTGCAACCTACCTCCGTCTCTCACTCTCATCCCTGGTGACTCACATATACACTGCAACCTACCTCCCTTTCTCACTCTCATCCCTGGTGACCCAGATATACACTGCAACCTACCACACTCTCTCACTCTCATCCCTGGTGACCCAGATATACACTGCAACCTACCTACCTCTCTCACTCTCATCCCTGGTGACACAGATATACACTGCAACCTACCTCTCTCTCTCACTCTCGTCCCTGGTGACCCAGATATACACTGCAACCTACCTCTCTCTCTCACTCTCATCCCTGGTGACCCAGATATACACTGCAACCTACCTACCTCTCTCACTCTCATCCCTGGTGACCCAGATATACACTGCAACCTACCTCCCTCTCTCACTCTCATGCCTGGTGAACCAGATATACACTGCAACCTACCTACCTCTCTCACTCTCATTCCTGGTGACCCAGATATACGCTGCAACCTACCTCTCTCTCTCACTCTCATCCCTGGTGACCCAGATATACACTGCAACCTACCTACCTCTCTCACTCATCCCTGGTGACCCAGATATACACTGCAACCTACCTCTCTCTCTCACTCTCATCCCTGGTGACCCAGATATACACTGCAACCTACCTCCCTCTCTCACTCTCATCCCTGGTGACCCAGATATACACTGCAACCTACCTACCTCTCTCACTCTCATCCCTGGTGACCCAGATATACACTGCAACCTACCTCCCTCTCTCACTCTCATCCCTGGTGACCCAGATATACACTGCAACCTGCCTCTCTCTCTCACTCTCATCCCTGGTGACCCAGATATACACTGCAACCTACCTCCCTCTCTTACTCTCATCCCTGGTGACCCAGATATACACTGCAACCTACCTCCCTCTCTCACTCTCATCCCTGTTGACCCAGATATATACTGCAACCTATCTCGCTCTCTTACTCTCATCCCTGGTGACCCAGATATACACTGCAACCTACCTCCCTCTCTTACTCTCATCCCTGGTGACCCAGATATACACTGCAACCTACCTCCCTCTCTCACTCTCATCCCTGGTGACCCAGATATACACTGCAACCTACCTCCCTCTCTCACTCTCATCCCTGGTGACCCAGATGTACATTGCAATCTCCCTCCCTCTCTCACTCTCATCCCTGGTGACCCAGATGTACACTGCAACCTACCTACCTCTCTCACTCATCCCTGGTGACCCAGATATACGCTGCAACCTACCTACCTGTCTCACTCTCATCCCTGGTGACCCAGATATACACTGCAACCTACCTCCCTCTCTCACTCTCATCCCTGGTGACCCAGATATACACTGCAACCTACATCCTTCTCTCATTCTCATCCCTGGTGACCCAGGTATACACTGCAACCTACCTCCCTCTCTCACTCTCGTCCCTGGTGACCCAGATATACACTGCAACCTACCTCCCTCTCTCACTCTCATCCCTGGTGACCCAGGTATATACTGCCTCTCACTATCATCCCTGGTGAGCCAGATATACACTGCCTCTCACTATCATCCCTGGTGACCCAGATATACACTGCAACCTACCTCTCTCTGTCATCTCTGGTGTTGAGTTTATCTGTCTGTTTGAAATAATAAGAAAATCCCTTATTTTTTATTATCAGTTTTTTTGTGCTTTCGAGTATGTTTCAAAAATTCTTAAATTTTCACCAATATTAGGATATATATGGATATATTAGGATATATATGGTGAATGGAGGTTCCACCAACTTAGAATCCCGAGGCACCATCCAAGCATGGCGCAGTTCCTGAAAGACGAGGCAAACTGCTAACCACGTCAGTTATCAAGGCAGTGCGCAACTACCCAAGAACGGATAACTGTGTCCCTCTGCCCCATCATCGCAGGAATCAAAGAGGCAGACCCAAGAAAAGTCCTACTGAGAACGAGAAAATTTGCGCACAGGTTAGCAAAAAAATTGAGGAAGGTAACACAGTGGGAGCAATAAGAATAATTACAAGTGACGACACTGTAGCCCCCAAGGATGAGACCACGGCCCAAGCACTAAGAGACAAGCATCCAACCAGGGACACCACAGCCATCAACGACAACCCTGAGGAAGACCCTATCACTGAACAATTAATTTTGCCAGAATCGGAAGTCTATAAGGCGATCGTGTCATTTCCAGCAGGATCTGCACAAGGTTACACTGGAATTCGACCTCAGCACCTCAAAGAGATGGTAAATCCAGTACTCGGTGAATCTGCATCAATTCTTCTCACCGAGTTAACAACTTTCGTCAACAATTGCCTGGCTGGGCGAATCCCAGAAGAAATTAAACCTTTCTTTTTTGGAGCCTCACTGTGTGCTTTGAAGAAGAGGGATGGGGGAATCAGACCCATTGCAGTTGGAAACACTCTTCGCCGTCTCGTTGCCAAAGCAGCAGTGAGAAACATTCGCCTAGAAGCTGCCACTTTACTCCAGCCACACCAACTGGGCTTTGGGGTCTCTCAAGGCAGTGAAGCTGCAGCTCATGCGGCAAGGGCCTACATCAGGGACCTACCAGAAGACAAGGCCATAGTCAAACTTGATTTTAGAAATGCCTTTAATATGGTGAGGAGAGATGCTGTTTTGCCAGCTGTTCGGGTTCGGTTCCCCAGTCTCTTTCCCTTCATTTCAGCCGGCTACAGCAAACCCTCAATTCTTTTGTTTGGAGAACATGAAATTCAATCATCAGAGGGTGTTCAGCAGGGTGACCCACTTGCTCCACTTCTCTTCTGCTTGGCAGTAAGAGAACTAACTTCCAGCCTACGCAGTGAGGTCAATATATGGTACCTGGATGACGGCACTCTGGCAGGTACTGAAGAGTCCCTCGTGGGGGACCTACAACTGGTGAAAACACAGGGAGAAGACTTGGGACTCATCCTCAATCCCTCTAAGTGTGAAATCATCACAGCGAACCAGGAAATAATCAATGCTGTGCGAAGAATCCTCCCGGAAATCTCAACTACAACTCCGTCCAACAGTACCCTCTTGGGGGCACCGCTGGGTCACCAGGCCATCAATACTGTCCTCAGGGACAAATTGAATGACCTTATGAGAATGGAGGAGAGAATAAGTGATCTTGATGCCCATGATGCTCTGTATCTCCTCACAAGGTGTCTTACTATGCCAAGACTCACTTACTTCTTGAGGTGTGCACCCTCTTTTGACAACCCAACACTCGATGAATATGACGCACACCTGAGATCAACTTTTAAGAAGGCACTGAACCTGTCACTAGAGGATGAGCAATGGGATCAGGCAACCCTCCCAGTGCGACTGGGAGGTATAGGGGTGCGTAAAGCAAAGCATGTTGCTTTACCTGCTTTTCTGTCTTCGTGTTTGGCTTCCAGTGCATTAGTCAAGAAAATAGTGCCCGAACGCTTGAGAGACTTGGTAGGAGCTCAAGACCCCAGATTTACTGAAGCAGCAAATCGGTGGGACACCCTTACAGACTCCTCCAGTAGACCAGCTCCTCCCAAACAGCACAAACAGTCCCACTGGGACAAACCAATCATGGAAAAAATCGCCAACACAATGCTCTCCAATGCTTCAGGAAAGAACAAAGCTCGTCTCCTGGCAGTGAAGGCACCACACTCAGGAGATTTCCTGTTAGCTGTTCCCAATTCCTCCCTGGGCACCCGTCTCGACCCACAGGCCATTCGGATTGGTGTTGCTCTTCGCCTAGCCGCCCCCATCCTCACCGAACATAGATGTATTTGCGGCAGGGCGACAGCTGATCAATTCGGACTCCATGGTCTCGTGTGCCACACAGCAGAAGGGAAGTATGCCAGACATGAGGAGGTCAATGACATAATAAAGAGAAGCCTCGCCACAGCCCGTTGCCCAGCTCAACGGGAACCCCAAGTACAGAGGTCTGATGGAAGTCAAAAGCGTCCTGATGGAGCCACTATGCTACCCTGGAAAGATGGAAAGCAGATTGCCTGGGACTACACCTGTGCTGCCACATTGGCAGACACCTACTTGCCATACGCTGTAGTGGAAGGGGGTGGAGCTGCCAGCCACAGGGAGACCCAGAAGATCCGCAAATATGAAGACCTTTCCCCTTGCTATAACTTCATTGCAATAGGGTCGGAGACCCTTGGAGCATGGGGCAAGTGTGCTCTAAAGTTCCTCAAAGAGCTAGGTGAAAAGCTCATCATAGAAACCAAGGACCACAGGGCGACCAGCTTCCTCTTTCAGAGACTCAGTGTTGCGATCCAGAGAGGAAATGCCTGCAGCATTCTGGGCACGCGGCCCACCGCAGGGGAGCTGGACGAAGTATTCGAGATGTAGCTCTGAGTTACCTATGTTGTTTTACTTTGTATCATATTTTTGTGAATGTTTTGTCAATGTATTTTTTCTATATATATATATAAATATATATATATATATATATATATATATATATATATATATATATATATATATATATATATATATATATATATTAGCACACTGTTCGATTCCCACCAAGGCAGGGTGGCCCGAAAAAGAAAAACTTTCACCATCATTCACTCCATCACTGTTTTGCCAGAAGGGTGCTTTACACTACAGTGCTTAAATTGCAACATTAACACCCCTCCTTCATATATATATATATATATATATATATATATATATATATATATATATATATATATATATATATATATATATATATATATATATATATATATATATATATATATTTATATATATATATATATATATATGGTTAGGAAACATTAATTTAGAAGCCAGTACCCAAAGAAATATCTTTTTCTGACTTATCTGATATCATTTTGGGAGACGTAAATATGTATAATGGAAGCAGACATATTATATGTCGTGTGTAAGTCGATCAGGATATGGAGTGTTGGACGCTCGTTCCTTCGTCTGGTACTCGCGCTAAAATCAGGCAGTGGGCATATTACAACTTGTGGTCTGGTCAGTATATACATTACTGGGTGTATGTCTCTCAGTGTTCATACACAGAGAGGTTAATTGAATCCCTTTTTAAGGGTTTAAAGTATTCATGACTGGTGATGAACAGGTTTCATGCAGCCTTAATGATTCTCGTGTAGTCGATAGACTTTAACCCCGCCCCCTCCTTGCTTTATGTGTTGCAGATCCGGCTGGTCGATGCAGAGGGCATCATCAACCCAAAGGCATTCTATAACTACTTGACGGCTTGGGTGAGCAACGATGCTCTAGCCTACAGCGCCTCGCAGGCTGACCTGCGACCTGAGCCCAGACACTGGTCTCATGACAGATACGACCGTGGCCTGAAGGTACGTGTACCAGTGACCTGAAAGGTACATCCAGGTTAAATGTCATGACCTCTGGGAAAAGAGATTAAAGCTCGCCCAGAGTGTGTTTTGGGTATCGGAAACACACGTACAGAAGCTTGAGAACTGAATGCGGTTCAGTTGTCTTACGAAGCTCCTCTGTACAGTGAGATTTTTTGTAAATCCGATTGAGAAAGTCCATTCAGAACTAATGAGCTGATAGTCAGGTCTTTATGGTACGTGCTGATAGTCAGGTCTTCATGATACGTGCTGATAGTTAGGTCTTTATGGTACGTGCTGATAGTCAACACTGATCACCCAGTGATTTGAGTAAATACCGTCATTACACGGTCAGTGGTTATAATAATTGATGATAATAAATGTACAGGGTGTCCCTCAAGTCTGGACTCATACAGGGTGTCCCTCAAGTCTGGACTCATACAGAGTGTGCCTCAAGTCTGGACTACATGGAGTCTACCTGGAGGGCATTCCGGGGATCAACGCCCCCGCGGCCCGGTCCACGACCAGGCCTCCCGGTGGATCAGGGCCTTATCAACGAGGCTGTTACTGCTGGCCGCACGCAATCCAACGTACGAACCACAGTCCGGCTGATCCGGCACCGTCTTTAGGTATCTGTCCAGCTCCCTCTTGAAGACAACCAGGGGTCTTCCCGTAATGCCCCTTATTGGTGGTGGGAGGCTTGAAGGACACCTTGTATAGCTACCACAGATCAATATTTACTATGATTGGTTACTTGTTCCCGTGTACAGATACCCAAAAGTCAACCACTGGTGTACACCCAGCTGCCATTCTACCTGCACCAGCTGGGCGACACTGACACCATCACCAACATGATCAACCAGGTGCGCACCATCTGCCGCAGGTTCCAGGAGAAGGGGCTACCCAACTTCCCCACAGGCGTACCCTTCACATTCTGGGAGCAATATATAAAGCTCAGGTGAGTAATGCCGTAGCACTCCGCAGGGGCTAGTAGCAGCCTCCACTGACCAATGCAGGGACGGCTCCCAAAGTGGGGTACGTGCACCACCATGGGTACGTGCACCACCATGGGTACGTGAAGGGATTTTTCAGCGGGAGTGCGAGTGAATTTCGTTACAGAATGTGTTGTTATTGTTACTAGTTTTGATTTTTTTTTAATTTATTTAGTTTTATTTTTTTTTAAACGTTCAATAGTCCGTGTGCTAGTTGGGTAATGTTGGTTAATTATGAGCACCATAATGTTGGTTAGTTGGAGCGCCATAATGTGGCGGCTTTGCCGCTCAGAAGAGCGAGCGTTGCTCACACACTGTATGGTTCCCCACAACACATCTATGTGAGCCTCAATTCTGCTTTGTGTATCACCTAGACCAGATTTCATGCTGGGCTCTCTGAGGAGAATGACCTCAGGACGGCTCTGTTCAAAACAGCAGCCAGCGCTGACGTCCTGCCTGTCAACAGGCAAGCACATCCTTCCCGTTGAATCTTCCAGGTCTTAAGACACGTAAATATTTCAAGTCCTAATTAACTAATCGCACTTTATACCTGTATTAGCACCCCGTGTATGTTTGTCTATCTTGGCTGTGTTTGTCTATCTTGGCTGTGTTTGTATATCTTACGTATGCAAGATATTAACAATCTTTCTCTACAAGTATATTTATCGTCAAGTTGTAGGATGTACTTGCTTGCCACCAGCAAATATG